>NW_027111767.1:483377-498304 GCF_000696795.3 Halyomorpha halys
TCATGATTATATTATCATTATTATATATGCATTGCTCATGATTATATTATCATTGTTATATATGCATTGCTCATGATTATATTATGATTATTATATATGCATTGCTCATGATTATATTATTATCAATATTATATATGCTTTGCTCATGATAACAAATTTTCCATCACGAACGCTGGAGTTCGTTCACCTCAGATAGTTTACTGGAATGTATCGTTTCCGTGTAAATCGTCAAAGCTGTTAAATATTGTTGTGGACCGTATGGTTTGTGGCGACTTATACCTTCAATTAGGAAAACCAAGACCTAAAAGAAAATTACGGAAATTAAATGTATTAAAGTCAGATTCTTGACGAGAATTCATCATTGAAAATTCCAGAGTTAAATGCGCCCTAGAAGATCGTGGAGAGGTTACTAAGTAGATTTCATTACTCTCTCTCGATATTGATTATTTCCTATCATTTTGTATTCATAACTCTTAACATTACAAATTTCTCTTAGCTAATTAGGCCATCAAGATTTCTTTCTTATTTCCAAACGTAAACTTATTTAAAAAAAAGAAAAAACTTTTTTAAATTAATTATCTTCAATAATGAACCTTTATAATGTAAAAAAAAAATTGTAACCCTCTTTAAAGAAAGATGAATGTGCCATTCTTCTTCCCATAATTTGAAAACACGAAATTTAGGAAATTAGAACCTACTTCAAATTGAGGTAAAACATAATTCAAAGTCGCTATCATACCCTTAATGCTATTTAGCCAGGTCTATTTTCCAAAAAATCTTTAGAAAAGGTCTAATTTGAATAGTATTCCTCAGAACTCAATTATGTTGGGGAATTTAATATTTCCCTCCCTAATATGTTGTTAGAACTACTCCCCTAGCTAAATTTAAATTAACTAATTCCATCAGTATTAAAAGTTAATAAGCTTTTATTAAAATTGATTTTTATAATTATTCTTAACATCTTAGTTTTATTCACCGATACCACACTAAGAATTAATTAGTTACTAGATTGCAGAATAATGTGAACAAAGGTGAGGCCACAGCCTTGAAGATGGAGCAACAATTTAATTTACTGTAAAGAAAATAAATTTTAATTGGTGTTAATATTTCAACGTTAATTTTTAAAAAACGATATCCCTTGAAACAATATTTGTATTATTACAAAACCTTTTTTTTTAATTATTTATTTAATGTAATTTACAACTGCACAAAATAATACAATAGGTAAATATGTAGTATGTTTCATATTCACTTGAAAATCTTGGGAAGGAACCACCCATTGATGGTACTTCAAACATTAATTTAAATTAGAAGGTCCCGTGACCATCTTCTTTTCAGACGCCGCGGAGGATTATCAGGGATTGTTAAGGATGATAGATTAAGAATTAATGGGTTAGGATGGATAAGGAGTTTGGAATGAAATTACAAAACCGAATCCAAAAACGCATCTAAAAACCTTCTCACCTGTAGATAATAATATGTGATATGTACATGTTAGTGAGATCGTCCTTAAAAAACAAAATATTTTAAGTAATTATTTTTTCAATATCAATGGTAGTATGCGTTATTTCAAGTGAGGTGAATGTCTTCATTTGGAATGACCTCATTAATTAAAGTTATACAACCCGACAGCCTTTGGAAAATACTTTCTGAAGCGTAATATTTTGAATTGATTATTATGTAACGATTCAGCTGTAATATTGACGGAACAAAATATACTGCCGAATTATTTTTCTTTAATTTAGATTCATATCATTCTAAAACCATTGTCAGACAGAATATTTTTTAAGCTATAAACTTACAAGTGTGTGTGTTTCTTTTTCTGTATACATATGTAATCTAATTTCTAAAAAAAAAAAAATTTCCTGTCCACAAATTTTGTTTTTAATGAACCTTTTCTTATCCCAATAAAGACAAGAGACTACGTTTTTTGCGTGCCACACTAAAAGTAAATGGATGACTTTCCTTAAAAATCGTGAAGGATACAACAACCAACAATGCGAACAAATTAGTTTCAAGCAATGAAGCTGTGACGTAAGGGAGGTGGTTTACTTGATTAAGCAAATCGACCACTGTCCAGGTTAGTTTGGAACCAACTACAACAAGGATCAGTTAAATATAATAATTTGCAACAATTAACTCTCTGTAATATATAGCAACTAGATAGTTATTCAAGACAAGGATAATTAACTTAAATTAATTATAATAAAACAGGATAAAAAAGTCTGGGTCAACCAGAAAGCATTTTTTAGGTGATGGAGAGAAGGATGTACTACTTGGCACTGTTTAAATATTGTAAACTAAATTGTAACAAATTGAAGAAAAAAAATTAAAAGAGAATATTATAAGTATATCGTTTTTTTTAGTGTGTTGTATTACACTTATACATTTAAACATTTGTAATATAACTCATTCACCCCAAATTTACAGAGATAAATAAATTAAATGATAACAAAATAATAAGTTGAAACGAAATAAATAAATAAAAACAAGAAATAATAATGAGACAATGTTAAAATAAAATAACATCTCAAACATATTCATTTCTACTTAAAATATTTACATTCAGTCTGGAATCTCCGAACTAAGCTTGTAACGGAAAAAACAAGACTCCATAAGTTCCCAGCTCTACCCTCTTAACCACGTCATTGCTTAGTATATTGTTGAAATATAATTGCACACTCCCTCATTATTTTTTTTTGGAAAAAAAATCACTTAGGCCATGATATTTGAATTAATATTGTTATGGTAATGATCCATTTGTTAAACTCACAGACACTTTACATCGCAAGAAAACTAATAGAAGAGTCCAAACAGATACTTAAGGAAAGTCTGAAATAAAACATACCCGTATTAAGTTATAAACGCTATTTTTTTTTTTCAAGTCTATTTCAATCTATTAGTCGTACATTCTTATTAATCAACTTAATTATTTTTGTAAATCAAATTAACTTTTAACATGATAAAAAAACCTCAGTTGTCGAGAATCATCCACTGTGCCTGGGACCATCAGGAAACTGGTTCAACCCCACATAGACGAAAGCCTTTGATGTGCTTCTACTTGTACAGTTCTGTTGGACTCGATAATATCTGTTTCAGATTATTCAGTCTTTATTGGAAGGAGTTTTATGCTTTTCATAACAATATAGTCAATAATACTTATTCTCCTTTGTATCTCCGTTATTTCATTCTTTTTCTTGTATGGTCTATCACTGTAGTCTTCATGTCCGCTCTTTGTGAATGATCTATTTTCGGTTTTAAATAACTAAACGATACTAATGACTCCTCTTTTAAGCATACAAGTGGAGACAGTTTCTCCCAACATCATGCCGACTGCATCACAAGTGAGGAGAAAATTAAGATTTTTAAGGAGGGCACGCCGCACGTCAGTTTTGGTTGATCACATAGTAATGTCTTGTAAAAAAAGTTTAAAATTAAAAAAAAAAAAAACTTTTCCACAGTGTTCAGAAAAGTTCTTTTAATATTATTTCTCGTTGAAAAAGTATGATAGTAATATACAAATATAACAGTTTAATATAATTAAATTTTAAATTAAAATTAAATGTTAAGTAATGATTTAGTTTTCGCTAAAATCGGAAAAATGTTAAATACCGATTCTGTAAAGTGGCCTTTTCAGACATTTGATTTTCTGGAAAATGTTGCTATCACACCTCAGGCATTCATTATACCTGTGTTAAATGTGTAATTTCAGTTTCGTATGACATATCGTTTTTGAGCTAGGCTGACACACACATACCATTTCGCGAGAGTTATTTGAACTCAAAACAGTTATGTACCTCAAAACGTATATTTCCGTCGAAAATTGGAATTAAAAATTTTTCACAATTCCAATACTATTCCATATACAGCTAAGTGAAAGTGAATGTGTAGTATAGTTGTAATTTGATTAGAAGATTTTAGAGTAGTTTATAGTTTAGTATAAGTTCGAAACTCTATGTTCTCCTTATGAGATGGATTTCATACATGGAATCCATGGATTGTTTACGGATACGCAGTTTTTAAACAGACGAAATTATTCACCGCATGTATTTAGAGATTCTTTTTATCTTCCCTTTTCTTTTCTAGTATACTCAAACAGTGTATCTAGGATCCTATAACTCTCTCCTAAAAGCAAATTCTGATAATCTTTCAAATGTAATTAATTGATTCTTCAAATAAATTATTCATATCAAATTATTGGGTACCGTTTTATATAAGTACTGTGTACATTAATTTAAAGAAAATGGAAAAGATCTATTACAGATTGAAATAAGAATTAATGTTTTCATAAACCACAACCTTTCATAAAACAACAATTTGTACTTCAATTACTGTTTCCATTTTGTTTTGTATTTAGCTAAAGCCAAGACAAAAGGCTAATAGAACCCAAATCCTTGACGTGAAATCTCAAGTGAACTTAGCATTAAGAACCTTCCTGGATCTTGTGGAATTACAGTAATTTAGTAAGTGAATTAACGCATCCACTCCAAAGTCAGTTTAAGTGCATTATTTCCTGAATAATTTGTGTCTTCTCAACTAAGGGATTCACGGAAGGTGGATTAGAACGCATTGGCAAATGAGCTGTATCTCTCAAACCAATAGCAGTTTTTTCTTTTAATTTACTTCTTTTTTTTTATAGCGTGTGTGAAAGGAGGGACAGATTGACCACACTATTGGAGATACTCATACAGCAAGGCAAAAATATTGCCCTGAATTTCTTTGATATTTTCTACATACTGTTAATACTCTTATTTTGATGAGCCAATCTTTTAATTTGCGTAGCATATTTATAAGCGAATGTGGGAAGGTTGATATACAGGATCATGTGATTGTGTTGCCTTATTCTTTGAGGAGGGATTGACAGGCAATATCAGTAATTTCAACTCAATGACAAATGAAACAATTAGTTTGAACCAATTTAAAACTACTCTGACCATGGATTCCATTTAAGTCAAGCATCCTTGACCTCATTAGTCGATTGAACACAACCCAATGACTGAAACCAAGCTGCAAAGGAACTAAACTGAGAAATTGCTGTTTTGTTTAAGATTAAATTTACTAATAAAACTACGCGTGCCAATTACCTAAACTGACAACAAATTATAAGGCTTCTATTTATTCGAAAATTTTCTCGTAAAAAGATTCACCCTATTTCGTCAGGTTTTTCAGGGGTCAGTGTTTTCGTGGATAGTCAGTATAGGCATCTAAAAAAAAGAAATCTGTATCGCTACAACCCATGGAGGATTTCGTGTTCAGTAGGAAATTGGTAAAGAAGTGCTATTTCAAATAAACGCTTGTTCTAGCTGGAGTTTTGGCCAATATTACTTTTAATCGCCAGGTTTTTGAACCAATCAAGGTACTCACTTCTTGGAGGCTAACTGTGTACATGGAGGGTATTCTGACCCCAGATTCAATCCTCAGCTGCAATAACAGAATAAAGAAGTATCTGCAAACAGGCTCAAATCCGAGTAAGAGACCACCACACCCTACTCTATTATTCTCGTACATTGATTTATTTTAAAACTCTTCTCATTTTTTTATTATTTTCTTCCTGAGTTTATCCATATTCCTCCTATGGATTCGTCAGTACCACAAAGGTAATTCGATTTAAGATATCTGTGTAAATAAACTGAACTGATGACAAAAGTCTAAGTTTGAATCGTGACAGAAATTTTATAACAATAGATCTTGAGTAAGCTTCGGGCTGGACACTTTTTAAGGGATGGGTCACAAAAGAAACGTAAAAGACGAGAAAATAAAACTTAGCCGCTTGTGATCAGAATACATTGCGATATTCAAATATCCACACTCAAATAAATCTTCGCTCTCAAGAGGAAGACACACTTCGAATAGATAGCTGTGAAAACTTGAGGAAGGAGAAAATAAAAATCATATGTATATTTGTTTTTGGCCTCTCTCTGTAGATAGGTCCGTGTTTTAGGTGGTGGCAACTCCAGAAAAAATAAGGAAAGCATGATATGTTTATGTAACTATCTTATTTATTTGGAATAACCTCCACAACTACAACCTATAAGTTGTGTTGGGTTCAATAATGTTAGTACGAACTGTTTACTAATCAACGACTATACCTGGGTACGATATGGTTAGAATCCTTAATAAACATCAGTTTTATTCCCCAATCCAAAAATACCATCGTTGAGACTGATTGTTCCTCTATAGGTTAACCGACCCCAAAATCTATACATACCTAATAAATAATAAATTATAAGCCTCATTCACAGAGGTATATCATTCTTTATTTAGTTACCTTTGCAATTAACTTTTCCATTTTATGGAAAATGTGGTTGTTATAATATTAAAAAAAAATAATAATAAAGAACTTGGTTTTGATCTTTTTTTTGAGATTATCAAAAAATAAAAATACAGTAATTAGTTAAAACTAAATAAATCAACAAAAAATAATTTAAAAAATGAAATACATAAACATATTAAGATTAATGTTGATGAGTTGAGCTTTTTTTAAAACAAAGTTTTCACACCACTACAAGAAAATTTCTTATTCCAAAATGTGTCGTCTTCACCTGTTTGGGTAGTTAAAGGGTCTCCAAAATTCTTAGTCTAGTGCCCACAGACTCATCTCCCAATTACCGAGGCCTCAACGATTTCATTGATCCCTAAAAGCAAAGACCTTCCTGGATTATCATAGCAACATACCTGTACTTTAACAGTTAAAATGCTCAATATCTTTATGTATGTCAGTTGTAGTGTTTCTTAATTAGCCGTTAAATAAGAACATCTGTTTGATACTGTACACGATTTACTTATAATGTGTCTAATCAAAATAAAATGTGGCCCGGATTAGGGCTCTCGCAGGGCGGATTGGTCCCGCAGACCCTAGTTTAGGGACCCTCTGTGTATTTCGTTCAAAGGCCGTGGTTCACCAAGTTCAACAACCACTTGGTCCACTTTAAAACTTCATCTAGATGAGACCATATGTTTTTTAGTCTAGGAACTGATTTAATAAATTTTAGGTTTAATCAGTATAAGCATCAGTGTAAATGAAATCTTTAAGTAATGTGAAGTGTTCTTATAGTCTTCTATTCTTATATAGTCTTTATTCTGTCTGTAATTACGTATGGAGCACTTTTTAATTACAATCATTAATTGTGATGTGGGCAATGTATTTGTAAAAAGGATTCTGTCCCTATATCAACATTGACTGACGTCAGTTCCAGTAAATTTTTAACAAAGAAAAAGGCACCAAGGAGAATTCAACTGGTAGGATGCGATCGTTAGCAGCTGATATAGCCCAAATGTCAGTTCTGTAATTGTCAGAGGTCCTTTGTCATTCATCATTAGTTCCCGACTATTGTATAATTGATTGTTTACGATTCGTCCAGTCAAGAAGAAGAGTTATTATTTCTAACGAAGTCTATCACAACTTTCTTGCCAGGGTAAGTGTTATAAGAAATGTAAGAGAGCAATATGAGAGTGGTCTGCCAGTCATAAGATACAGACTGTGCCATTAATTACTGCTAACGTTTCTATTTGATTAAATAACCAGCCTGCCTTGCCTTGTTGTTTAGTAAAAGTGCATTCCATGTGCTTTACATGCTTGCTTCAATTTGCACAAATAGCATTTTTAAAATCATACGTAGAATCATAGTAACGGTATGTTCTTTGTTACCAGCTAGATCTACTGTCTTCCAATTTTAGCCAGTGGATCAATGTTGCTCGATTTAACTAACTTAAGCCTCCTCTTCCCGTTTTAAGTAAATGATTCAGATGTGACATAAGACCGTCGCCTTGGGACCTAGGGTGCTATTATTATTATTTCTAATAATGTTTTTAAATAATAAAATTTTTAATAACCTAGGGACCTTTTATTATTTTTATTGTTATTATCTCCTATTGTGGTATGTGACATGTCGTACATCACACAATATACTGGCTGTAAGTGTCTTTATTGAAGGTAAGATAAGTAAGCCCGCCAGAGGGACAGGGTGGGTTTTACGCCCATGTACATTTTTTTTTTTTTTTTTTTTGGTATAGAATTTCAGTCAGGTTGATATCATTATATCAATATCATTATTTCCGGTTTTTTAGACCATTGTTCATTGCAGAGGTACAAGATCGGCTAAATATTATTACGCCTGATTGGAAATATACTAAATTAGGTCTACAGAAAAGTTCTGTCCGTTTTTAGGAAAAGGGTACTACACAATAACTAAATATAAAATTCACTACAAAAATAGTTTTATTTTACATGTTTATAACAAAACACAATAAAAATATTTATGGGACAAAAGTATTCCAAAATACACAATTAAATTTATAAATAATTTAAATACTTAGTTAATTTGGTAACAGTGTATTTGTACTTGGTCAATATGTTTTGTCTTATTTTTTTTTATTTATTCTAGATCTCCTTAGATGGTATTCTCCTTGATGTTGCGGTCCTTAGACTCCTCAGCAGTTTCTTACTCCCTTCAGTGTTCTGTCATCCTGCAACCTAATGTCCTCCCATATCTGAATTTTGGCCAGTCCTCAACTTCTAGCTCCTGGAGATTTCCTTCTATGATTTGTTCTGGGGTATCAACCATATTCATCAAGACAACTGGCCCAGCCCAGCGCAGAAATACAATCTTAATAAGCCTGGTAGCTGCTCGAATAATTCCGCATTTTCCCCCATTCCACCCTTCAAAGGATCAAATAGTCATTAAAGAATCTTTCGCTCAAAGATGACGATTTCATTTTACATCGCCTTCATTCGAGTTCACGTACCTGGCGCATACATGAGAACAACCTCAACCTCTTGTAAAGGCAATATCTTCATTATCCTTGATATAATTTAACTAGAGAGATATTTTCGAAGCCCAAAATAGTATCTTTTGGTACTAAAGATTTGTTAATTTAATTCTTATGAAATATTATTTTAAAAGCTAAATAAATAAATTAAAAAAAGTTAATCAAAAAGCTTAAGTTAATTGCGAATACATTTGATCCTCAATAGATTATAGAGTTTAAGGGTCTTAGTACGGTGTTTGCCACTTAGAGTCTGGATTTCTCCTCTTTGTAAAGCAAACATGCAATCCGTCTTTACCTGGTTTACCTGGATGTTGAGGAAATGCAGTACCTCCTGCAGGCATGTTTTTTCACGCACATGAGGTATTGTCGCATTGTCGCAGGTGCTATAAAACATCGATTTCGTCGGTGAAAGCGGCGGTTGATTGATGTCATCCACTGCATATATGGAGAAGACAATACTGGAAGAGGGTAGAAAACAATACTGCTGCTTATGAAACACCACATGTAACTAGCACTGTTCTGGAGAGATTCTCACGAACCCTTTCAGTTAGGCTGGGGTTTTTTAGAAGTGGCATTGTGATGCTACGTGTTCTATTCTGAGTTCCACGAGCTAATAGCATAAAATACCATGAGATACGTTGTCGAATGCTTTTGGACAGTCTTTAGAGGTAATAGCTGTCACTAAATTTCGGTTGATGTCTCTGCACACCGATGTCTGGAGATTCATGAAGTGAATTCCGAGCTGAGGTGTGTTTGGGAGCCAGTATTCCGGAGATAGGAGACGACTGAGTGTTTCTCTTAAAAGTCTGAGATTATCTAGAATAATTTACTTAAATAAACAATAATTTAACTTGCGGAGTTGGTAGAAGGCTAATCTTCTTCTTCGTTACCTGACTTGGCTGGTCTTAGAAGCGGAAACAGAATCGCATGTTTCCATTTCTCGAGGAAGTATTGCATGAGCAAGTACTAGTTGTACAGGTTCGTGAGAAGTGCTGTACCCTCTCTGAGGAGTTGCTTCAGCAGACCATTTGAACTTCTTCGTGGACGTGTCTGCGCTTTCCGTGATCTCCTGAAGAGGTTTCAGTTGTCTATGGCTTACCAGTTGTCCCATTGATAGTGGACTGCTAGCAGCTCCGCCCGTTGACCTCTTTAATTCTTAGTAAAAACATATTTATTGTTAGACAATAAAATATAATGTTGTTAAGGGAACACTGCCGTCATTCTGCTGCTCCGTTATGTTGACATGCACATTTTCTGTTGCCGATGAAGCCTCAATTGTTGTAATTGGACATCTCGGGTGATTTTCTGGGATAAATTATACATCTTTCATGCCACATTAAGCCAAGTGGAAGTGCTCCTGTCTAACACAAAATGTTGGAATTTTGGTCTAGCTAGTTGGAGCCAGTCACTTTTTACATCATAAGAGTGATTTACTTTTTACTGGGGCCAATTCTAACTGAAAAGCGACCAATAATGTAACTTCTTGTTGCTTTATTCCCCTCAGTTTCTAAATTCATGTTTGGTTTAACCAATTTCTACAAGAGAATCAGCATATTTTTTTTGTAATTCCTCGATTTAATTGCTTTTATAAAAACGACAAAATATATCTTTACTGATTTCCTCTAGAAATAATAAAATAATATTGAAGAATGTTCCATTATTTTAATACTTCTCGAAGGGATATGTAAATATCTTTACTTATTTTAGTGCCAGTAAAACGAATAAAATATTGCATAAAATTTTGCTGTAATAACATTTAAGATGATAATAAAACTCCAGATTTAAAAGATAATAAAAGCTGAGCCCCAATAAGTTGGGGCTTAGCCTTAAGGATCTCGGACCTGCGAGCTCCTTTATCTACATCCTGTAGCATTCTTCTTCTTACATCCCTACCACTGGATGAAATAATAAATTTTATTTTTTTTATTTCCCTTATTATTAAAATATTAGTTGTAAATATTACTCCGAAATTATCATTAAAGTTTATTGAAGTCAATGTTATTCACTTGTTTATCGCCTCTAATTTACAACAAAATCATTGGTGTACTTTTTTTTTTTATCATATTTTCCTTAAAAGGTTAGTTAGTTTATAACCATTAGTTTCATTACCTTAATTTGGTAATTATTTACATTAGGTCCTCATGTGAGGATTGCAATAGCCCTTAATGAGACGGCACTAAATGACTTCTTTGCCTCTTGATTTCCTTCGAGTGGTAACTGCCATAGAGCTGATTCAATTCTGATCAATTGGTTCTTCATCCATGCACCCATTTTTTTAAAAATTCTCTGTTTATATCTCTGGTCCAAACTCCTGTTGTAATAAGTCCAAATCTTAGTGGTTTTTATGGCATTACTTTCAACAACCTTTTGTATGGATGCCTACTTGTGTCCCTATTTTTCTTAATCCAGGTTTTACTATTTTAAAACTTTAAACTAAAATAATTAGAATAATAACGGTTTGTCGGGCGTGTGTATTTAGCACATACTTTGAGCTTTTAGGCATTTAAGGTATTTAATTTAAGATAGAGGTATTTAATTTATAATACGGGTTATATTTGTTTTCTTCAATATATTTTATTCAAATAATAATAGAAAAGCATTAAATAAGAAGGCTAACAAATTGTTTATGATTGCATGATTAAGAATTATAATATTATATGCAAAACATTAATGGACTAAAGAGTGTTTAACATTAGTCCAACTATTGCCAGTAAGAACATTGTTATTTCTTACAAATATATTAATATCACCATTAAAATATTTAACGATATAGCAACCAAATATTCAAATAGCAACATCAGCGAAGTTGGTAAGCAGTGCACTCACACCCCTTGTTTTTGGAATTTGAATTTTTTTATGCACCAGCCAGGTCATTATTCTAATTAGGACATACAATTTTCATTCATAGAAAAACAATTAGAAAATTGTTTGACTATGAATGAGTCATGTATGATTGTCAATGACTGCCAATAAACATTGACGAAAGTAAATAGGATTTTTTCAAGCGTGAGCAAAATGTTATGGTAACCTTTTTTATTTTATTTATTTGTTTTTCTTCTAAGGTTTGATACACTGAGGGTAGGTAATTATAATGGATGATATCTCTTTTACTGTATTTTAAATGCATTGTAATAGGGGAATGAGGAAAGGGATACGCCAGAAAACTGGAAAATGGATCGAGTCTTGCTCTGGATGCTGATGAGGATTGATGCTGGGGCTCATCAGATTCCTGTATGTCTGTTGTCAGTAAGGTAGTTCTCAGTCGAGTCTGGATCTGTTTGCATGTGTCTGCCACCTTTGTGGCCGTCCTGTCGGTGTCAGTGTTCTGAATAATAGGATCGTACTGGAGGCTGTCAAAAAATTTGATATGCCTCCTCGATATAAAGTCTGTCTCAGTCGGTTGTTCTAATGTCATATGTATGTGGTCCGTCATTGCTCTTTGAAGTGAGGTATGTCTCACTATACGTCTGAGTATACCGCTCTGAAACTGTTGGAGCCTCGTGGCGTTGAAGGTGCTATGTTGGTCAGCATAGGTGCTCCATAGAGTAGGCCTGGCCTGAGTAAACTCTTTTGGTTCATTAATTTGAGGCGGAGAGCAAGATTAGAAGAAGTTAGCAGGTAATTGAGCCTGTAAGACTTGGTCTTAAGCTGCTTGATATTCTAACTTTTATAGTATTTTGGGCCTTCTAAATAGATGAAGAGCGTTGCCGAATTCGTCAGAATAACCTTTATTATTATCATTAACCTTTATTATATATGTACTGGGCATGTAAAAAGCTGTACATCATCCTGCCTCACTTTAGGAATTAATATAGGTGAAGTTTGGTAATGTAAAGGCAATTTTAAACTACTAAAATTTACTAATTTTCTCGTTGATCTTTCAATTAAAAAGAATGTTTTAGTATAAAAGATTTTTAGCGTATATGTTTTTTAAGCATCTTTATGCCCGAACCAAATATCTATCCTTCCATTACAAACTCCCTAACCACTCAAACCTATTAGTTTCTAATCTTGCTTCCTTTTTTATTCCGGACAATCCTCCAAGGCGTCTGAAAAGAAGATGGCCTCGAGATCTTATATTGTAAAAATATTTTTAAAGTTACCATTGGGTAGTTTCTCTACATGCTTGTATAATACCATTATGATTTCCTCAAATTTACTTGATGTATTTTTGTACAGTTGTAAATATCATGTAAATAATAAATAAATGAAAAAAAAAAAAATTTCATGATGGCGAGTAAACTAATTTGTAAAATGATGGCGATTATCTGATTTGTCTATTTTTTTCAGATCAGAAAGTGCAATTTCAGAAGGTTGTTGAGTTTTGTTTACATGTGGAAAACTAAATAAATTAATAACAAAAAAGTTAAACAAAAAGTCTAAGTCAATTGCGAATACCTTTGATCCTCAGTATATCTTTGGGGGAGAGGGGGGGAGGTATTTCCAACATCGTCTGTTTTAGTATTGTTTATTTGAGAAAAAAAAAAACAAAGAGGATAAGGACTTTTGATTTTGACTTAAGTTTATGAAAATCTACCAATAAGTGATTTGTTAAAATCAGGTATTTGAGGCAATATTGGGAAAAAATTAAATTAAAATACGTTTCAGAATTTCTCGAGTACGAAAATTTTACCTAAAGTCAGAGATTGTCAAATATTACCTACAAGAAAGACTGCAATTAGATGATCCATTAGTCGGTCATCAATCACTTTATCTCCCCTTTCCATTACCTGTTGTGATGTGCCGCGGTGTGAGTCAATGTTTCGTTATTTCTAATAAAAATAATTATAATCTATAACTATACCATTGGTATAGTTTCAACAAAAGTAGTTTTATTGATATATTTAGAGTAACCCAAAGTGGTAATATGGCAACTTGCTCTTTTAAAAATTTGACCAAACTTCTCATATTTGGAGAACGCTTAGTTCTTGAAAAAATATAAAAATCTTGTCTACATTCTATGAAATTACTTCATAAAGAAGAAATATTTAAACATTTATTCAGCATTTATTTCATAAGAACATTAATTTATTTCCCAAATTCTTATTAAATTACTATTTTTTTAGTTCAGATAGTGCAATGAAAGCTCCTTACATCCGTGCGAGTAAACATCAAGAAAATGTAATTGCAGGTTGTTGAGTATTGTTCGGATGTGGACAACTTCATTGACAAACCACTAGTATGTTGAAGAAGATATGCATTGCCATTCTGTCACTTAGGATAGATAGGATTACTTCCAAAGTAGTTTTTTTATTATTATTTAATTAAATTATTTTAATTATTAAAATGGTGATATTAATAAAAAAAAAACATGGTAAACAAATATAGTTTTTACACAACGAAAATTTAAAAAAAACTTAAACCGCTGCAAATAAAACAGAACTACACGAAAGCATTTGATGATAAACAAGCTAATGAAACGAACTGTATCTTCAGGACTCTTCATTTTTACTCCTTTTTCAAAGTAATATTTATTTCTTGCATTTCGTCCATGAAATGTTTCACTTGTCTGTAAAAATAAATAAGTTCGACAATTGATAAGGTTGTATTGATCCATGTTATGCTAAGAGATGATCTCAACATCCACGCTCAGAAATTGCTTTTGTGTCATACCAATGGATATGAACCTGCTTCATAGAGGCTGGATGTGTTTTAGGAAGGTAAAAAAATATAAAGGAAAGAAAATATACTATTATTAGATTCTTCCACATAAATAAATAATCTGCAGCGGTTAACATTAAAAATATAAGACTCAACAAATACCTATGTGGCGTACGGCTGAAATTTTGTTGTTTTATATCATATTATCTCATCCTATTCTTCATACACTACTTACGACCAATCATGTACGATAGAGAGTGGAAAAAGCAAATGCTGTTGAAGAAAATAAAATTTAACTTTTTACATAATTCTTTCTAAACAGTTCCCACCCCTCAGACAGAACCTTTAAAGTAAGTCATAACCTAGCCTACTCATCACTTCTTTCTCAGTCCGCCTGTTCCTTAAAGTAGGGATGGGATATCGAAAGAAAAATATCGATATTGATATCGATATCGATATCGGATAGCAATATCGATATCGATATTATATCGGAACTAAAATATCGATATTTTAAAATATCGATATCGAAAATTTAACGAATTAAAGCAATGATAATT
>NW_027111767.1:499952-549036 GCF_000696795.3 Halyomorpha halys
GTAGTATCCTGAGCCGAACCTCTATACGGTTTATACAACTGATATTCCAACCCACCCTAACACAGTCCTAACGACATATGCTGATGACACATGTGTACTGTCTCTAAACAAGGACCATACTAATGAATCACAAAACCTGTAGTCACACATAACTTCCTTTGGAGGATGGTGTCACAACGGAAGAATCAAAATAAATCCTAACAAATCCCTCCAGATCATCTTCACTCTCCGTCGAAGTCCTCTACTCTCCTGACCTAATGTATGTTTTTTTAATATTCCACTAAAACCTGTTGAACAGATCTACTTAGGATTCCATCTTGACAAGAGATTTACTAGAAACCCTCATTCTAGACTGAGACGACAAAAATCTACTGATAAATTCCAATTACTACAACTTACACCTACTTGATAAACTTTCTAAACTTCTCATTTACTAAAATAAACCCTTATACCCAAAGATCATCAGCCCTACTTGGACGAGATACGGAATTGAGCTTTGGGGCCAACCATCAAATCCCTTCTGTGACCCATCCTTACAATCCTAAATCCTCTGTAAAATCCTTATTATGTTACAAATATACTCAACTATAAAGACCTCAACATCCCAATCGTTGCAGATTTGGCCCGAAATAGATATACCTCCTTTCATTCCAAAATCCTTACCCTCCCAAATCCATAAGTACTTACTCTTTACCTTTAATAATCCTCTGAGCCATCTGAAAAGAAAATGGCCACGGAATCTTCTAATTTAAGGCAAATATTGATGTACCATCATTGAGTGGCACCTTCCCAAGATTATCATGTATTCTGAAACATTAATCACATTTACATATTGTATTTTTTGTATGCAGTTTTAAATTTCAATAAATTAATTTTTTTAAATGTTTAATGGTTGGTAATTAGTAGGTAATTCAACGCGTTCAAAAATAATATTTTGAAACATGGAAACATTGCATGAGAATGAAAACTACATTTCCTTTAACTTCGAAAGACGATTATTATATTTGAAGAAATGTTTTCGAGGAGTTATATTCTTTTTCATAAATGTTACATTGAGAGTTTATGGATTTCAAAGATTTTTTTTAATAATTACATTCCTTGAAATTCGGCGTTCGTATTCCAAATGAAATTTCTCGACAAATTGAGTTTCTGGAAAGATAAATTTAATAAGGGGAGGGTCGGGGACGGTAGAGAAACAGAAATCATGTTCCAACTGGCTACCAGTTGACTTAGCCTGAGAGGGACTCCGTGATCACCCGGGCAAAGTAAACTTCATTACATGTCCCGCCGTATCAACTATATTTTTAGAATATATTTAATTATGCTGATTATCTCAATTCCATAAGCAAATCACTATATTTGTCAACTCTGCAGTATTAGATTGACATTTCATTAGATGTGAAAAAAATTTTGTATTGTCGACTTTTCCAGAGAAAACGGAAGTAGTTTTAATGTTAGAACACTCCTCTTATAACTGACCGTTCTTAAACCTAATGTACCTCTGAAATTTAATAATGCGGGCTATAAAATCCGGAAGCATAAAAATCTATTTAATGCTTTTGGTCCAAAGACGTTATCTTTCCAGCTATTCGAGTTTCTAAATGAAAAGCAAAGAGGCTACCCCAACCTTTAAATATTCTTTCTACCTTTAAAGTGAAAAGTCAGAGCCCCTTCACACTGCCTGGGCTGTCAAATCTCTCATTAATGAACTTATGAGACAGGCTAAGACTATATTCAATAATCTTACTAAAAGCTATATTTCGCTCTAAGGTATCCTGCATATTATTTCTTATTTCTTGACTTCAATTCTTATTTTCCTTACTTCACCCTAAAATATTATTAATTACAAATCAAAAAATAGTTAAAAATGAAATATAAAAATACGGTGAATACTAAAATACGAAGTCCAGAAGCCTTGTAACGTGGTTCATAATAAATAATTTAATTACTATTTACCACACCTGGACCATCTTCCTTTTGTATATTACACACAGTCAATCAACTATCTTCCAAAAAAAAATTTGATTTCCAAAAAATCAAAAAACAAAAAATCTCCGACAACACATAACAAAACATGAAAAAGTTTTGAAATAATCCAAAAACAAATTTTTTTTTGGAAAATAGTTGATTGACTGTGTGTAATATACAAAAGGAAGATGGTCCAGGTGTGGTAAATAGTAATTAAATTATTTATTATGAACCACGTTACAAGGCTTCTGGACTTCGTATTTTAGTATTCACCGTATTTTTATATTTCATTTTTAACTGTTTTTTGATTTGTAATTAATAATATTTTAGGGAGAAGTAAGGAAAATAAGAAATAATATGCAGGATACCTTAGAGCGAAATATAGGTTTTAGTAAGATTATTGAATATACATAATCTACGAAAGAAAATCAAAATTATCTAAATTGGACCAATAGTCGCAAAGGTTAAACATTAGATTCTGGACAGGCTTTTAGGAGAATTAATTTTATTGTATGATAAAAAATCAAAGAATCGATACGACTCTCTAACTTATTGATAACAGTATTTCAAAAACTACAATGGATAGAAGCCTAAATTATTGGGCTCAAGTGGTTCAATGTCGAGAGAAGCCTCCTTCAAATCGGAAGTGTCTTTTTTAGAAATTAATTCTTAAAACTAATTAAAAAACTAATTTTTCGAAATCCAGCCAAATTGCTAATGTAAAGCATAAGTGGAATTCCCATTAATAATTTTAACTTCATAGGCATTGGTTTTATATATACAGTGACCAATAAGGCAGAATGAATATAGCCCAATGAAGAAACGTACATTTTATTGTTTTTGTTAGTTTATTGCAACTAATAACCCATAAACAATATTCTTAGGTAATATTATTGGATTTGGAGACGGTCTCTTGGTTAAGTCCACCAAGTATGTTTGTGAATGTGAGAAGCGTCAATTAATCGTCTAAATTACTGTACTTGGGATTAATATATATGTAGCTTTCATTTAATGTCAAATTTATATGTAAGCATTTATTTTGTGTCTTTATCAATATATTATTCGAAATTAACCCGTTATCTCTCTGGTTCCTCATTAGTTAAAATGTCCCTGATTTCAGTCTGATTAAAATGCTGCGTACTGATATATGAATTTTGGTAATATCGGCAATATGTGTTGCGGTAATTTTCAGGCAGTTTGATAATGAACAAATGAATTTAATATCCATTTCAAGAATATAATAAATTATTATTGAAAAGTTATCATATATATTACCTATTATATCAAGTTCGTATACGTAAATAGTACGTATCTATATTTTTTGCCATACCGTGCATGCATCAGACATATTTAGTTCCGTTGATCGGCTGTAATTAAGCTAGATTTAATTATATACACTTGGAACAGTCCTAAAATTATTATAGCTCACTTTGTTAATAATTCCCACACCCGGGTTCGAACCTGACAGTGGTAGATAATTATTTTTATGTTACTATAATCGTGAATTAACCCTGTTATTTCAGAAGCCCTTCTGGGAGAAACCTAGCCTCTATAATGCGGGCCCTAATAATAGGGGCCCTGGGTCAGGGAATTTATAAGTTCTAGGGGTATAGGTTTTTTCTTTTCATATATTCCTTTCTGGAAAGATTCGAATGAATTCTTTAAGTTTTATTGTTAAGCAGATTCTTCAGGGAAAGTACATGTTCAGTGACTTTAGCACACGATTTTTCTGGATAGCTTACTTATTCAGCAAGCCTGTAAAACACTAGGAAAGGTTTTAATTCCTTCATTTATTTCAAATTCCCTTAAAACCACTTACTATTTTTTACTTCACTTCATGTTTTTACATGAATCCAAATGCGTTTACAATTCATATGAACAGTTCAACGTTCAAGTCATATGAACATCATTTTTCCACTATTTTAGCCTTTGTTTTTCCCTCTCTTACTGTAAATGCACTTAAGTCGCATGAAGTGTTGTATCTCCACTCTTTAATACTTCGTGGCTTTCAGCACCAATATATATGCACAAATAAATGCATTACTGTATCTTTTAATCTTATTATACGCTTTTGGGATGTAAATCCTTGATCTGTTTTTCTCTATTTTGCTTCGTTTCACAAATGTGGGAATATGAGCTTAGCTAGAAAGCCCTCAGCCTGAAAGCATTTTAAAAGGTAGGATTTTTTTTCAGGTAGCTTTTTCTCAAATACAATGCGTATATATATCCTACACTACCAATTAATTTGAGATTCATATAATATATATCTAAATATAATTCATTAATATGAAATGTTCCTTGAAACTAATGTCTTGGAAGAAACTTTTTTTTTTTTTTATCACATATGAATACAATATTTGTTAAAATAGAATGAACTGTAAAATCAGTTATTTGATTATCGCCATTATATTTTAAGATGAAAATAATTATTTCCTAAGAAGTTGGGCTTGTTGAGAAATTTTTTTCATATCTTATTGAAATTAGAGAAACTACACATTGGTAGCTCTCCAATAAAGTTTTTACATTAGAAAGTCTCATGGCCATCTTCTTTTCAGGCACCACGGAGGATTCTCAAGAATGGAAGAGTGAGTTTTGGTGGTTATGGAGTTTATAATATGTCTAAAAAAATTAATATTTGATTAAGAAAACATTTATTGATAAATTATTAATTAATTTTGAAAAAAGTATACTAATTTACCACAATTGACCGAGGTATAACACGCGACAAATCACTTCAATTTTTAAGTTGTTAATTTTTCCATTAATAAAAAATAATTTGAATAGGAACATTGACAATAAAAATGTATGCGACTTTATGGATACATTGTGACATCTTGTTCCAGAGACCATCTAACAACATATAGAAAGTAGGAAGCTAATTAAGTCTTTTCTATGTGAAATGTATGTAAAGGTGCAGTAAGCATTTTGGGTGTGTATTTGTGAGATTAAGTTTTAAAAAAATTGTCGTGAGATTAATTCAACGATAGATGTTACTGTATATTCCATTTTTAATTTTCATAATTATTTTCATCTCATAATTTCCTGTATGCAACTTCCTTAATGGATTCATGGCACTGAATCCTCACGTTACCTCTCTGGAGCTATTTAGGGAAATTTTAAAGTCACAAAAAACTCAAAAATACGTACATTTTTGAGACTAAAAAGCCCGCTCCCGAAACGAATAATAATTTTGAAATGACTCATACTCTAAATTCCTAAGACCGTGTTCAGTTTATATTCGTTTGATCGCTAATTCTTTTTTATCATTTCTTTATTTATTATTTTTCTTTTAACAATGTTTTTACTTATATTTTATATTACATATTACTTGTATTGATATTGAAATTTTTTATATCACTATGATTTATTTTCGACATGATCTAATAGACTGTAATATTTACGGGGTAAACAGTTTAAAAAATAAATAGCGTAATATATCTATTATACTCCTGGTCTATCTCTATAACTTCTATAATAGATATTAGCTAAAATTGCAATACTGAATCTCCTGCCCTTCCATCGGACAGACCCCGGGCCAATTACTTTCCAGAGATATTTTTGAGGTTATTTTTAAAATAAGGCACGTAGGAGTTTCACTATCCAGAAATAGAATAAAAGTATTTTATTTATCGTATTAGAGGTTTAGCGTGAAAAGATTAGAATTTTCTTCGTGATAAAAAAATATATATTTTTTTACGAAGAAGTAATGAGATACGGATGAGGAAACAGTACTATCAAAGATTACCTACATATCTTGAGATAAACTATATGCACTAGGATATGTTTTATGAATAAAATGCTTTGTGTTGTACTTGAACAATTATAATGTCGTTCATATTTAAAATTTCCTTGTCGGATAAAATATTTTTTTTTTAAATTGCTTCTAATTAAAAGTTATACTACATTATCTTTTTTTTTTTTACATTTTGCTCTCGCCGATATTTAAATAATTTCGCCATGAGAAAATAATTTCCTCTTATATCAACTGTAATTTGTTTAAACATTTCTCGCTGCGCTTTATTTATAGGGATTGCGAACGCAACCTGTACTATATTTATACTGAACTATAATTACTGGACGATGTTGCCTAGAGTTTTAACGTTTTTTAATGGATTTATACAAATACCTACTATATAATCTCATCAAAATTTTAAAGTTATTAAAATTATGGTTGACAAAATTACTGAGTGTCCATTGCCAAAACGTCAATCCCTACCTCCGCATAGATTTAATATCTTTTAAAATGCCTCACGTTATCACTGCTGTATTTAGGAGAATTATTGTCTGTTCGTGAGCTCTATTACTGACAATTTGTGTTATTTTAAGTAAAGTGTTATTATAGAAGAATAACAATAGGTGTATAAAAGCAGGTTATTAATTTAGTAATTAATCAGTAACAACTTTGTCACACTGATAAAACATCATATAAAATCCGTATTCAAAAACCTTTCTACAGTTGTTTAACTATCAGTAAATCAGCTGATGAGAGTCATAGTTATCGAATTATTTACAATTAATAAAATTACTCTAATCTCAAGTTCAGATCTCTTAATTGCACTTGAAAGGTAATGGAATCGTTTCTTTCAAATGATTTTAAAGATAACTTCTAAAATTGACATAGGAAATTTATCTGTCCTGTAATTTAGAATCATCCAACTTTTCAAATAAGATTTTATTTATAATTTCCCATTCAGTAAAGAACGTAACTTGTAAAAGCATTTAAAAAAACCAAACTTTAATCGCATTTATTTCTGTGTGGAATCGGAACATGTTCCTTTTTTGTTACTATTAAGGTCTGCTCTAATTGTCTCATCATAATAATTTTTAAAAAATGAATTTATGTGTACAAAGGAATTTAATTCCAAAGCACACTTTTTGGTAAATCAAGGATCCAATATTGACCAATCCCGAATATAACTCGACTACATTTATACAAAAGTAAACGTTCTTATTGTATGCAAACGTTTTTCTAGCACTGGGATATCTATAGCCCTACGGGGGGAGGGATGGAATCGAGAAAAAATTCAGGGGTAAACTGTGATTTATAAAATAAATCTTTTCTCTATGGGTCTGTTCCTAGGATCTCCTATGATATATTTAGTTGAGCTATATTTTGAAAGGACATTTTACCATAATGGTGCAATTAGTACATAATTATCTCGAATAGTTCTTAAATAGTTGCTTCATATTTAACGAAGAACATTGTCACCTTAAAAAAAAAAAATAATAATAAAAATAAAAGACATATAATTTCTCTTTTTTAAGATAGAATCATACTATCTACATTAACTTTTTTGAGACCTTTAAGATCAATTTGCATTTCTTTGGTAATTGCTGAAAACGTACGGAACACCTGATATTAATTTTAAATTATGTGTGACCATATTTTATTTGAAAGCTTCATAAAGCTTTTAGATATTTCATACTCTCAAATTTACCAGTGCATGAAAATCGTTAAAACTTGTAGTGTAAAAAAAAATGGTAACGTTTTTAAGTGTTTACGTAACCAAAATTTTTTACAATTATGAAAATAGAAAAACATCATAAATTATACTAAATAAAAAAATTAACTGTTTATTGTAAAAAAAAAAAAATCACGTTTAATAAGGTACCGAATTGTTTTTGAAAACATTTTTTTTTTAAATATTTATTTATTGCTATTTACAACTGTACAATATAATACATTTAGTAAATCTGATCTAAGTTAAATTGGAATGTTACAGGCGTGTAGAAAAACTACCCATTGGTAGTACTCTAATGACATTTTACATTAGCTGGTCTCGTGGCCATCTTCTTTTCAGGCACCTCGGAGGATTGTCAGGAATGGAAGAGGATGCAAGATTAGAAACTAGGGGGTTTGGGTGGTTATAGAGTTTATAATCGAAGGAGTGATATCTGATTCGGGCTAGATCGGTTACATAGGGAACATTAAGGTCATTATGTATGATTTTATTTGTGACAAAGTAAGAAACATGGAGAGTTTACGAAGGATTTTGGATTGTAAGGATTCGAAAATTTAAAAATATATTTTTAATTCATAAGGAGTAATAGAAGTAGGTATATAGATAATTGAGCAACTAAACTATATGTTTTTAGTTGGACTTTTCAAATTTTTATGTTGAAAAATGCAAAATATGTTGGATTTACTAACATATCGTCATTTTTCGAATTTTTAAGAATATATTTTTATAACTATATAAAACAAACAAAACTAGGTTGGAAAATATTATTCCTTTTCTGTTCCGTTCATACGTTGTTTGTGTGCTGAGACAATTCATTAAGATGAAGGTGACGAGACCATGGACAAACGTTGGATATTTTGGCAGCCGCCTAGCTAGAAAGAGAAAACAGTGCTAACTATAGATTCAGCTGCAATAAACAGGAGTTCAGTTGATGGGTGTACTTTTAGCCCGCCCCACCTGCAGACTTAAAGGCGCCTCAGTTGAAAAAATTACAGTTTCTTCAAAGCATAATTAGTAAGTATAATTAAAAATCTATATTGTGCAACAGATCATAATTAAATTTCCAAATGAAAAAAAAAATATATTGTAAACATCACAGCTAGACTATTTAAACAATGGGTTTTAAATAGTGTAGCTATTTTAATTTAAATTTATTTCTGTAAAGAAATAGTTTTAAAAGACATATATTTAGATTTGTTACATTATTTTTAAAAGACACTTCATATGGAAAAATAACACCACTTTTATTCTTAGCACTTATTTAACCTAAACGCTTACGAAAAACAATTTTTTTTTTTTACTATCTATGACCCTTGTAGATTTATATTAATGGTTCTTGTATATGTATTGGGTTGTAAAATAGCTTCATAGCGTTTTCAATATTTCAATTTAATCCTCGATGTCTTTATAAAATCATGTTTACTTGACCAATAATGTTTACATATTCTAAAAAAGGATTAGTTATGGTGCTTTTATGCATCAGTTTCAACCGAGAATCCTTATCTTTAAGTGGTATTTTGCTTGCTCAAAATGGAAGGGAAAAAATTCATTTTACAGCCAACGCTGTATCGATTAGCGATTCCCCCCTGAAACCCAATGTTAATGATCCATTTTAAAGAAGTTGATTACTGTGAAAAGTTGAAAAGTGGGTCCTGTACTGCGTACCATAATATTGTGAGGAAAAAGTCCTGGGAAAAATGAAGTGACCTGCCGTTAACGACTCCAAAAGCAGGATTACATCCAAAAAAAATTATGCTTTGCATTTCGTGATATTGGAAAGATGTCCTTCATTTCTAGCTCCTCCCGCCCCACCAGACCATTAATTCTGCAGTATACTGTGCCCAGTTGGAACAATTAAATGCAGCGGTTGAGCAAAAGCGTAGGCTAATCGCAAAGGTATAGTTTTCCATCACGATAATGCTCGTCCTCACGTGTCTTTACAGACCCGGGAGAAATTATTGGAGTTTGGCTGGGACGTGATCCCCCACCCACCCTATTCACCTGACCTTGCCCCAACACATTTTCACTTATTTCAGGTCCTTCAAAACTCTCTTAACGGGAAACACTTTAATTCGCTCGAAGACTACAAAACGCACATAGAGGAGTTCATTGTGCAAAAATCTGAGAAGTTCTGGGAGAACGGAATTAAAAAATTACTTGAAAGATGGCAACATGTAATAGATCAAAATGGGTCATATACAATTGATTAAAAATATTTACAAGAATCTAAAGTTTTTATTGAAATCACTAGTAAAAAACACTACGAACTTATTTTACAACCCGATATTTTCTGTAAACTTACAATCCTATATACTTGTACATAAGATACAATTCGCTTCGTATACAACTTTTTGAAGGATTTTAAAAACTTCTATATTGAGTAAAATAATAAACATTCATTAATTATTTGTCTAGTTCCCTCATTCTTTGCACTAAAAACTAAAACAACCAGCAATTTTATAAACAAATAACTTTCTTGATGGATGTCAAAATCATTCCCACTATGAAATACAGGTAGTCTTAGTTTTTAATGCCTCATATTTAAGGAGAAAAAAAAATCCGTAAATGCAAATTAAATTCTAATGGTTTATCTTATAGGAGGTTTACGTGAACAGTAACCATTAATGAACACATTAAAAAAAAAAACTGTAACACTACAACCCAAGAAGGGTACTTCAATACTTGTAAGTACTAACGGTTGTACAAGGATTAATTAAGATACCCTCTTTATAAAGGGTGGGTATTTCCCAGAAGGGCTTCTGAATCCACAAGGTTGACTCACGGCTAAAGTAAAAAAATAAATGCTGCTACATCTGGACTCCAACCCGGGGCTATGAGATAGTAATGCGCTCTACTCACTGAGATATCTCGCTCTCTGATAGAAAGATTAAATTGTTTTTATAGTGAAATATTAAATTCTGACTCATTTAAGGACAACCTTAATAGTGCTAGACGAGTCCTATCACAGAATATAAAAGAAAATATAAATAACGAAATCAAAATAAAACTTTAAGTAAGGTAAAAAAAATCTTAAACGCAGGTCTATTTATATCCTCTAGAACTAATGTCCGTTACTTCGTTCGCATACTATTCAATTTAACGTGCTCATGAATATAATTTCTACAGCATTCATTTTAATCTCTGATTGAAAATGAATCTCTAATTGTTTTTTTATTAATTTTGTTTCTCAAAGTTCTTGTGTTTGCATAATAAGTTTTTAATATTCAGTCTGATTAGATTAGATTAGATTTTTGTTCAGGGCTATCAACATCTAGGTTATTACACCCTTTTTACTTCATCTATCTTCTTGGCTTATAGTTAAATGTAGACTATTTCCTTGTTACACTGGTCGGTATTGGTGGATTATATTTTAGTATAAAGTTGTGTTTCTTTGAGAAATTTTATTATTTTGTCTATGGATTCTTCCGAGTCTTTAAGGGCCAATTCTCTTGTTCGTGGAATTTTATTATTTTCGAAGGCTTGACGAGTTACTTGAAAAACTAATTTTATTTGATTATTATTAATCATACTTTTTTGATAACACTTAGGCTATGTGTTTCATCAAACCCATTCTTTTTCCACGGCTACAAGCCACTTTTAGTGAAGCACCATTAAAAAATTTGTTTGATATCCATATTAGTTTTGTTTTGAAGAGGATCTGTTCACAATATCAGAGAGCGAGTTCGCTCATTTCAGGTAAATATTTACATAACATTTTTAATCATCCTGGGCTATTCCAAACTAGACTTCTACCCTAGTTATAAAGGAATACGTGCTTCAGGCTATCTAAAATGTCTGTAAAGAACCACATTATGCTAAGGTAATTTAAAAATAGTACCTATAATTCATCACAGCACTTAGGTCTGTGACACAATTTTGAATCCGGCTGTAACAGATAATTATTTATTCTACTGTAGCCGCAAGTCAACCCTGTGTTCGGGAGCCCTCTGGAGTCTGCCGAACCTCATAAAGTGGATAATCTTAATTGCGGGAAAATCTAGCGATCGAGGATAACTTTGACTAAACCACCTCCTTGCATCGCCGTTTGTATGGTACACATCATACATAGTAAGAACTTCCTTACAAAGAACTGCACCCCAGACCTTTCATGGGTTGTGGCGGTACAGGTTAAGGAATTTTTTTCATAAGATGAAGTGCAATGAAAAGCTACACAACAGTGTGAGATTCCTACTCACTAAAAATACATCTTCAAATTCTTCTATACCACGATCCGTGGCGGCAGTCAAGCATTATTTCACAGGACTATGTACCAAAATTTTCTTTGTACATCTTATTTAAGATAAGCCATTGTTGTTCTCTTCTTTCTCTCTCTTGTGCTCTGATCATTCTTCCGACTTGTGCTGCGTAATCTGCTTTTTTCGTCAAATTCTTTTTCTCTACTAAATCCTGGAAACAGAAGAATGAATGTTCCACTGTTTCATCCACTGACTCAGAAGTTGAGCAAGATGATCTGTTCTCTAGCTTGAAGCGGGCTAAGTAGGCCCTGAAGCAGCCATGCCCTGTAAGCAGCTGCGAGAGATAACAAGCTCCCTCTCCGTCCTTCTGGGATATCCATGTTAATACTTAGGGAATCATACGGTAGGTTCATCTTTCAGAATATGCTTTCCAGTAATCTGTAATATTTCTGCTTAAAGACTTAAAATTCACTTCCTTGTTATTAATTATAATTTCATTTTAATAGCTTTATGAATTAATTCTATTGATTTTATTTCTTTAGGGTGCTGGAAAAAATAAAGAATTGATTATTATATATGCGTGTGTATGTGTAATTGTGGACGTAAACAATGGATGATCACTTTTTCTATAATATATAAACATAATGAATAAACAAAATTAGCATTATTTACATATATGTGGAGATTTAGAAACAGTGAGAAGGATCTTGGGGTTATTTCGAATTAGTCACACAGTAGTTTCAATTAGTCAAATTAATTAGTTTCAATTTATCACACAAGAAGCTTTAAACAGTAACTCTGAATTATTTCGGTAGAAAAGCCAATAAATTAATTAACTTTGCGATTGTGAACAGAAAATAGATGAAGCTTATTTTACTTTAGCTTTTTTTAAAGTTTAAACCTCATTTCGAATCTGTTTCTAAGAATTGTTCCAAAAATTATGAATTAAATAATATAAAATATTAGCATTAATAAATCATGAACATTTTATCCTATAACTTTAGAGAGGGATGAAATTGACGAATTTGCGCGCAGTAATCCGTGTACTTAAAGTTAATTATATTTTATTCAAATATAGTAGATAGAATGCAATTCATATAATTTCTATACCGTTCACATTACATTTTCAGCAAAAATTCCTCTATAAATCATATTATACATAATAGTCTAGCTATAAAAATGAAAAAGAATATTATTATTAGAAGTTTTACAATATCGTTTATTCAAAAAAATGCAATATAAGTTATTAAATCAAAAGAGAACGTTAAAAAATAGTGTTCATTATTTTTTGGCCAATGCTTGGTCTCTTCAACGGATCAACGAAACAGCAGAATAGGATGCTGGAGGTGATTCAGCAGTTCCACTCTCTATACTCAAACACTCCGGCTTAGGAACAGTGGATAGGTCTAGATCCATGGATCATGGCTGTTCAGGGTCAGCATGCAAGGAGATATGTTTAGTTCTGGATAGGTTTCGAAATTGCAACAGTATCGATATATTATTTTTTGTTCCTATATTAACAGATCAGCCTGGTGGGCCCTACTTGTTTTTGTACTTGTTACACTTTATTAGTTGAATTTAAGCGCTAATGTTTAATTTTTTTTAACACTCATGTATCCATGATTTAATAAATGTTTTTCGCTATCACTAACATTATAATCGTCATTGTCACAGTATTATTGAAACTTTTATTTTTAAATACCAAAGCAACTGTTTTTAAATACATTTCAGCTGAGTATTTATTTTATTTATATGTATTTTAAACGTTTCAACAAAAAAAAACCTTTTCATAGTATCTACTAAATGTAAGTTTAGTAGAGTCGATAATCCTAATATGCTATTATCTGAGTGGTAGAACAATAAAATCAGGTTTTCAGAATTCATTTATCTTTCAATAAGTTTTACAAAACTTTTTTTACTAAAATTTTATGACTTTTTCCTATACACATTGAAAATAGCAGTTACGATAAAAGTTTTATTTAACATTTGTTTTATTATTTATTTATAAATTTTGAAGTGTAAAAGTTTTTTATAACAATCTTTTATAAACATTTTTTTTATTAAAAACTTTTGTCTCACCAAAGTGAAAGTTTTATGATTGTGTTTTCTAATAAAAGTTAAGTTTCCTTCGGTCCCTGCCTATAGTCTTTTAATTTTTTTTCATCTTCTTTTTATTTGTTATTATTAATGAATATTGTCATTGAATTTTAGAAAAATCTTTTAATGTCTATATTGAAAAGACATTTTCAATTCCTTATAATTATACAGTATGAATACCAAAATGTTATACACTATTTTATAATATCATACTTTGTTGAACTTATTTTTAAATATGGTTCCTGGAGAAACAAAAATTTTATTTTGTAAAATTTGGCTAAGTAAATAAATTATTTTGGCAGAATTAGAGAAAAAAAAATCTGTATTTCAGAATCATCAATGTTTTATGATGTAAAAGTGAAATTTGTGTTTTAAGACAAGTATCTATCCTTTAATTTTTTCATGACAGACCGTCCATAGATTTACAGCTTTCGAGACCTTATTTTTAATATCCTGTAAAACTACATTGCGAATCCTTATTAAGATACATAGAGTCAAATCATCATTCCAACGTTCGGATGTTGATGACTGATTACATTCAGTAATCAGACAGATTTTACTTATCAGAGGGGAGTTGGTACCTCAGAACTCAGAACAATATGATCATTGTTGGAGAAGGCCACCCATCCACATAAATTCCACGTTTGTATTGTCTGGTCTTAACTTAAAATACCAGTTCCCTTAAGGTTTGTTATTACCAAAGGTCTTGTATTCAAAACAAAGTTTTTTTTTTGTTTATTTGTTTATTATCATCCCTAAGTGGAAAATAAAAATAAATTAAAAGCTCGCAAAAAAAAAAAAAATGTTTGCTTTATTTTAATGTAATATTTACCTGGTCCTATCAGCTTCTGATGTATCTGTCATAATGGTAAAACAATTAATGTTATGAGGGTATCTCTCAGCTGAAGAAAAGAAAAAGACAATATCTGTACATTGACCCTCATATATTTTCGTTCATTATCAGAAGACAAAGCTCGTAAAAATTTAACGGTTCACTTGATATAATGAGGTAATGAAAACATAAATAAAATTTCCCATCTTCCTTTTCCGCTTTTTCTATTCTTCATATAGAACCCGTTGGATAGTCGCCAAACTAACTAACAAACACAAGTTGGCTCTTAGTTAGATTGATAGAGAACCATTACTATCAAGCTAAAAAGATTCAATTTAAAAAAAAAATAATTTATTCTTCTTTAGGCTCCTATATTATGAGTATATAAGCGTGGAAGTGTATATCTACTTACTTCGCACATGTTCTAAAAGATTAACTTCTTGGGAATAAAATATTAAAATGACTGTAATATTGTGACGAATACAAAATAAAACACTTTTTTTTCTTTGGATTCCACTTACTCGTCAAATACCAGTTCACTGTATTAAGCTTAAATTGGTTTCCTTTTAAATCAAATCTTGGATCGCGCTTATCACAGAATAGTGAGAGTCTGCCAATTTGATGCTAACATGACCTAAATCATTCTAGGCATGATTGGAGACGACACACAGCCCGCCAATCACCGGGCTTGATCCCGTTACCTCGATTCAAGGTAAATTTTTTCACAGCTTGTTTTAGCCATCTCCTCGTTTTGATTGGCGTGCCAACTGTATTTACATCGGTCTGTTGGTTTGCCCGTTTACTTTCTGAGGAAGCGAAAATTATGAATCCCGTTATGTGGAGTGTTGGTTGGTGTAAGACGGTATATTTGACATTTACGTACGAAGGAGTTCTCTTTATTTTTAATGTTTTTGATTGAAAATATTGCAAATCTTGTTAGATTATAATTTATTTATTTTTTTTTTTTTCGAACTTTCAATATTTATCATTTTTATCGATTAATTTATTGAAATTCACAATGCGATTAAAAATATAATAATAAATGTAGGCACTATAAAAATATTATAAGATGACAATGATTTGTGATGATACTACACCCTGGAAGCTCTTCAGACGATTTTATCTCAGTGGCCTTGTGGCCATATTCATTATCTTGTAATGTAAGATGGATTGGGATAATATGTTACAAGCTTGAGCTTTGTTTGGGTACAGAATTTGTATTTAAGGGAGATATGGCTGTCTATTTCGAACCAAATTTACAACATATGGGACAAAAAGGTCTTCAAGAATAATTTTATTTGTTACAAATCCAGGATCATAAAATATTGTAAACAATTTAAAATTATCTTTTTCTTATTTAATACCTCTTAGTGTGTGATAATAATGTAAATATTCATATCACACTTCTCTGATGATTTATAAAAAATATATGTGAAACTCATTTATTAAAATTAAGAAATTTTTTTTTGATAAAAAATATAGAAAAAAAAAGATTCTGTTTTTCTTTTTTTTTCGAATTACCCTTGTATTTTGTTGTTTTCCACGAAGCTTTTTGTTTTTTTGTTTTGTTTGTATTTACTTAATCAATTAATCTGTTTTACTTTTTTTTTTTTTATTAAAAAACAATCCTTTGGCCATTTCTCACGGATATACCACCTGCATAATATATCTGAACGTTGTGGTTACCTCGGATGAAGAGGGAGCAGAAGCAAAAAGATCGCCAATGCCATCGCGGGTCGGCCGAGCACAGCTGAGCCTGGGTGTTGCTGGTCTGGCCTACGGCGGCGGACTGAAGGCGCACTCTCCCTCCACCCGGCTCCCGACCGGACCTGCTCAACAGAAAATCACTTATTAGAGTCTTTAGCCTCATATAATGTAATCGAAACTAAAAGATTGTAATCAAGTATATTATATAATTATATAATAATTAATAATATAAGGAATTTCTTTACTGCTAAAGATATATTTTTAGGAGTATTCTGAGACTCAGTCAATAACAAAACAACTACATTGTGACGAGATTTCATTGTTCTCAAAGCCATGACATTCAGGGTAATTTTTTATAATAAAAAGAAAATTTGGAAATAGAATGTATAGTATTCTAATAAATAGAAAACGTTACTTAAAATTGTTTTGTAATTGAGTTTTCTACGTAAATAATAACTGTAATAACCACCAGAGTTAAATTTTTTTATTCCCCTTCCTTACCATTTCTGCCATATAGAATGCGGCGGAAATAGGGTTGTACGCTGTGGTTTTTTGCATACCACTCCCAAAAATCAACACAAAAACCGTCAGAAGTGTAACTACATGTTTTGTAGTTATAGTGTGAACAAGAGTAAAATGGAAAAAGGTAGGTATGTGTTATAGGATAGTTTTCCAATGTAGGTGTCGCACAATTCAATATGTTGGGCCGCCCATAGCTCAGTGGTTAAGACAGTCTTACTAATTTGATGTCTATTGGCGGTGCCGGTTCGAATCCGGCCTGGGACGTTGACTTTTTTCATTGAGTGGCGGTCCCACAAACTGAAGAACTTTGACCCCCAACCATGATTAGGCAGTATAGGACTCCAATGGGAGTCTTGGCCGAAAAAAAAAAAAAAAAAACCAGTATGTTCTTCAGAATTGCTGGAAAGCTATTACAATCTACATGGTTATCACACTTAATAGTTACGTACAAAACTCAATTATAAGCTATGATTCTATTTATTATCCTGCCTATGTATCCTGTTCATTTTAGTGTTCAATAAACAGTTAAAGAAACATTTAACAAAAAGAACAAACTGTTTAACCTCAGTATGAGAACAACAGAATCTCGAAATGTCGATTTTATAACCATTATTTATTTTTTATTATCAAATGAGACTATAAGATTCGTTAAAATCCAAAATTATATATTCTGGCTATTTTAAAAATGGTTTCATTTTTACGTCTGTAAAGAGTATAGAAATTAAAAAAAATATATATAATATATATTATTATTACAAATATATTATTAATATAGATTAATTAATTATTAAAAAATAAATAATTTTTTTTTATGGTTAGGCTTTGTAAATTTATATTTAAAATATTTTTAATAATTCCAATGCTAAATAATATAACTAATTGCATCAATCAATATTTTTTTAATATTTTAAGGTCGTTTTATTTATTAAGGGTCATAAGGCAGCAATTGTTATAGAGTAGTCAATTAATTATCTTTTTTCATTTATTAATTTATGGATTAACAGGTTACCCGGACCCATTCCCTCTTTTCTGTTCACGAGAAGCAATTTCTTTTTTCTTCCGATATATGTTTATCAGAAAATGCTAAAACATATGTTTAGTACTATCCACTTACATTTTTTTATTAATATGGGTTTGATCAATTGGTATTTCATTTGTGATCATAGCTTAAAACGTTTAGATGTTTATCACAATGAAAAATAAATTGGCAAAAACTATCGGCCGATAATATAAAAATATACATAGTAAATGTCAGACTCTCCTTTTTTTATTATTATTGTAACTAAATCTTTGCATTATAACTTCACAGGAACACAATAGAAATAAAGCATGTTATTAAAAAGATATAAGTACCGAAAACATACTTTTAAAAATTCATTCAATGAAGCCCATGGTCCCACTGAAAAATATAAGTTTCTTTTTGCTGAAAAAAAAACATATTACTTGTTACTATTACAACTTCCGAAAATATAAAAACCTTAATGTAGGAATTACTGTCTGAACATAAAAAACCGACGCATTGCAACTAAATAAATTGTTGATGTAAGGCCAAATGAAAGTTTTAATCTAATTGTGATAATTATCATTAAACAGTTGTTGATACTACCATTTTTATTGACTAGATTTAATTATTTTTTATTTCTTTATTTCATTGTTGAGTATTACCATCATATTTCATTACAATACGTATACAACTATAGTCTTGTGTTATGTGAATGTATTATTTCATACCATATATACAATACAAAAAAGTAAAATATATCTATAAAACCACAACAATAAACAAATGGAAATCATGAAGTAGGGATAAGCCTGCGTGAGTACTCATTTCAGTGAATACGAAAAAATTGAATGCCAATAATAGTTTTTCATGTCATTTATTTAACAATCAATCAGTCTAAAAAATATTTATGAGAACAAACCTCCTTCAGCCTAGAAAAGATATGAAAATACAAATTTAATATTTAAAGGAATAAAACTATTTAATTTAATAGTTTTGGTATTGATATTATTTTGAAAGGGAGTGATATATTAATGTAAGAAAACTTGGGACCGAAACATTTATTTTCTAAAATTAACCGACTATTGGAACCGTGATTTCTTACATCTTTTATTTAATATTTTTCCTTTTATATTTTTTTAATTAATAGTATTTTGAATTGTTGGAATATATAACTATGGCCTTATATATATACCATAATGATTATCAGATGGTTATGAAAATAGAATCGTAGAATAGAAGGCGAGAAGGTCAATTGGGTGAAATGCTTATTATTTAACAGTCAAAATTTATTCAGTTGTTTCCTACAAACGGGAAACACGAAGTAAAATAATGAAATCATTATACCTCCTGCTGCTCTTTGATAAGGTGAAGCACGGGCCTTTACGATGATAAAAAAAGAAAAACTAAAAATGGGTGAACAATGAATTCAATCTAAACTGATTCAGATTTAGGAAATCAGTTCGAGATCAGACTGTAATATCAACTTTTCACTTCATCCAAGCTGATTTTATAAGAATAATGAAATCTCAGAAATTATCGAAGACTACAAATTTGCCTTTTTTTTTGTTATCAAATTAAGAACAATTTAACTATTTACGAAATATTTTTCATAAGGCAACTATTATAAAAGTATAGTGCTCCATAATTGGTGATGGAAAATAAAAGGGTGTATACTTTTGAGAACATGAGGAAGTTAAAATACATGACGTCTATGAATCAAATGAAACTAAAAATCTATGAGAAATAATACGTAAAAAACTGCGCGTTATGTGGCCATCACGCAACTTTCACTTATTATGAAAAATCGTATTTTAGGGTTTATTGAGTTAAAAACAACGTATATCAATTTATTTCCTGCTAAAGTTTATCATTTTAATAAAAGATAACGAAGCCGTGAATATATGAATGGTATCGGACGTTCTTTGCTTTTTCCGATTCTAACTTCTGTTTTTATTTTCTTCCTATTAATTAATAAATTATTTATTTTTGCTAATAATAGAAACTGTTATACTATTTCAATGAGCACAAGATCTATCTCATATTAATGAAAACTTAATTGTACATTGATTAACTGAGTTAACCAAAATAGTTAGAGCCATTTTAGAGAAAATCCAAAAAATCGGTCAATTTTAACGAAAAAGTTGCTTAAACATGCCTGGCACACTCATGCTCTAAATATGTAATTTTAGTTTCGTAAGACTTCGTTTTTGAGATAAGATCCACTCATAGACCATTTTACGAGATTATTTGGACAGAGGGAACCTCAGAAAATATATTTCCGTCGATAAATCAAATTCCTTATTTTGCATGAACATAATACTTGCCCACGACATATTCCACACATCGGTAAGTAAAAGTAATATTGTATGCATAAAATTAGGTTTTAGGAGCTTCCTGCTCAAACTCAGCTTTAAAAGATTGGGAGAAGGAACAGTGCTAGTTTATTGAAAACTGTAATTAAAATATCTCCAAAGGTGATTAAAACAATAGAAAACCTTTCTGTTTGAGAATAATATTTGGAAAAAAGAAATGACTGGAAAATCTCTGTTGATGTTTGTCGAAATAAAACTGAAAACAAATAAAGAAATCGAAACGCGAATATATTCCATTTATGGCAAGGATTTTCCTTACAGAAAAAACTTTCACACAACTGAAGAAAGAGCAGAGAACAAACTTCAGTTTTCACTAAACTATTAGTTTTACTTATTTTTTTAAAATTTGTTTCTTCCATTCATTAATAATAAGTACAGCTGTAATACGAACGGGACAAAACACTTCGTGATTTTACAATACATTTAGGTTGTAAGGAACTCTTGAAACCTAATTATTAGTATTCAGCAGTTTAATTATTCGGAAACACCTAAACACATTAGGTTACACATTGGGACTTAATCTAATCTTCAAGTAACAATGTTGGCAGCCACAAAATGAAATTTTACTGCAATGCAGCCTAGAATCAAAATTAAGAGTGATTATCGTTTTATTCTGAGAATAGAAGAGAGGAAAGGCAGACTAAACGGCAGACCCACAAGAACAGACTCAGTCTAGACTGAGAACAGGTAACTCAACTGACTCCAAAAACGTTGTGAGCTCCGTCACCATCAGACTGACAAGAACTACTACCCTTTTCCAAAAGAGTCAATTCCTCAATCCTCACGTCAAATGCAGAAAACCTGGCTGCACCGTTTTTCTCAACACGACTTCAATCCAACGTACTCATGGGGATTTAACGCTGTTGGTTTCGGATCATCAAAAGATAACACAGGATGGGATCAGCATGTGGTGTAAACACAAGCGGTAATGGAATTTTGTTTGGTCAGGATATGTGGATTTAGTTTTAATAGCTCTATGGAGAGCGATATTCAGGCTATGAATTGATTTTTGTGAGTTGTATTACTTTGTCCATATTTTTCTGGGAACATACCTTTAAGAGGAAATATTATAAAAGCTTTAAATGTCCAATTGCGGAACTAACCTTAGACATTTTAGAATGAACGAATAACAGATGTTGGCTCAGTAGATTCTTATTGGCATTACTAGCTTCAGCGAAAGGAGATACGTAGACTACAATCTCAAGATTTTCTAAGCTTTATTATAATATGTATGCATTAAGTTGTTTTCATCGACCACTATAACTATTCTTAATTCACAGTAGAGGCGTGAGTGTAAGTTCTACGTCATTATAATTTTTAGGCAGACAAACGCATACATAAGATGAGATAAGAACTTTTTCGTCAAAATAACGTTACCGGAATGGCCATTAAATATCGCTGATTTGCTTTAATAGTAAAACATCTCACAAAAGAAAAGGTGTTGCTTTATTTTGAATTAGAAGTATTCCAAAGATTGTCTGGAATTTCTTTCCCTCCTGTTATCCTTCAATCTGTCATAAAGTAACCACTGTCTAGAGCACAATCTACGAAATACATCAAACAAAAAAAAACATTTATGTCAGATTTGCCACTATTCAAGCAAAGCAACGATATGATATTTACATTTATCGTTGTTAGAGAATAAGAACTTTACACAACCTACTCTGTACATTTTAAAATGTTCTATGCTAAATAAAAAGAAAAACTAACTAACTGCACCTGGTTCTAGATATATATACATTCTCTTGAGTCTACAAACCGAGTAGACTAAAAATATATATGGGCCACCATCATCTATATCCTTGAATATACATTAAAAAAATTAACAAATACATTGAAATTCCATATTTAATTTAAAGGTAATAAACAAATTTCTTCTTTTTGTTTTTTGGTTTTATAATTTAAGATTTGAAAGTTTTATTTATTTATTCGTGTTTCAAATATGAAGTTTTAACAACTTCAAAATAGTATATATTTTTTTTGATTTATAAGACTTTATCACCGGTTCCTTTTAACACTCCAGCCGTTGTCTATTTCGCAAATGTTTTTTACTCGGTGAAGAGTTTGTGCACAGAACGAATAGTGGTCCAGGACCTTAAACATTATAAGAGACGATGTAATCTATATGGTTCTTACTCTTACATAAAAGTTTTTTCACTTTTATATAAAAGTTGAATATTTACTGTTACTAAATATTTGCTATTTCGTTTTAGTATATGTGGCGAAACATTGTACTGAATAGTGGCAACTGGTGAAGATAACTAATTCTAATCTTCTATCTTCAAACTTTGAAGATATTTAAAACTAATTAGGAATGCATTGCAGTATAGATTTTTAAATTATCATGGACATTCTAGAACATTGTAACATTACCTGCTTCTCATTTATTTGTTAATAATAAATTGAAAGCATAATAAATCTTACGGCTAATCTTTACATCGGTTTTTGTATTATTTTTTCCGTTGAAGAATTTTATTGCTTTTCATTTAATTTGTTATACAATCAGTAAGCGACCCATTTTTATATATATACACTATATACACATGCACGTTGTTGCCCCTGTAGCTTTCAGAAAAATTACTTCCGTTAGCGTAGATTTTACTCAACAGTAATGAGACAAAATTGTAAGAGATACATCATTTTTTTTCTTCGCTCATATTTCTAATTTGATTTGGTTATCAGATAGTTAACTAAACTTAAGAAAAGAGAAATTTAAGTTTATGATGGTAGTACTTTTATTTCATTTAAGAAATACTATTCATATTTATAATAAAGATGTTAAATAGACATGTATAATTATAACATTTTTTAAACTGTAAAATAGTTCTAAAGTTTTTTTTTTGTATTACTATTTGAAAATATTTCTCCTTCCACAATATTAAATAAAATAATAGTTCTCTTTGTACTAAAAAAATTAACTCAGTAAACTCTTAAGTTGAGAGAAAATTGAAGTAAAAAAAAAATAATGATAAAAGTTTAATAAGAGAGAGTGGTTTAGGATTAAACTTTTTAATCTTGGTAACATCAAAGATTCATCAACAATTTAACAAATTTCACTTGAACTGAGACTAGATTTTTTCATCTCTTTCATTCTTCCTTTGTTCTTTCTCACCCTCAAATTTTCGAGTAAGAAATATACATAACATACATGTATACTTAACTATCATTAGATTTTAATAAAAATTTGTGTAATGTACGGAGATACATGGTCACTTCCACAACCTAAAATCTTTAAAAAATATAAAAAAGAGCTTGTACACTTGATCTCTAACATCGTTCTCCAAACTAACGCAAATGTATATCATCAGAGGGAGTACATTCAATAGTGAAGGATGAAAACTCGATATGACAATATACTGATCACCCTTCAATAACCAATTAACTCAATTAGTTTCTTTAACTGAATTTATAATATTTTCATTATGTTTATACTAGCACAATATTTAATTCTTACCAATGTGCTGAATTTATTTTTCTATTATTTAAGCACTTTTAGTTCTTGTATTAATTAATTAATTGTTTTTTCTCCAAATTAATTGTATAATTTTAATCATTCTAGATTAATTTTTAAACGTGTATCTGTTTCCAATTTCTCATATATCTTTAATAATTATACACACATATATCTATGTATATGGAAGCTGATTGTTTGAATGCATTCATCTAGTTTATTTGCTACATTCACTTTTTTAGTTATGTACACACATTTTGTATTTTTATATATACTTTTTTAACTGTATATTTTACGTATTTTTAAAAATTTTACGTATTTTACGTATTTTCCATTGTTACTTATTTTTATTCTTATCATTGTTTATTCAAGTTTATTTTATACTGATACTATTTTATGTCTTCCTTCCTTTTATTTATATGTAATTTCTTATCACTTTATTTTTACATAATATTTATCCTAACTTAAATTACCTTATTGTAATATTCTCAGTTTTCTTTTTCTTTTGTATATTTTTAGCCCTGACGAAGCCCTGCAAAGTGGGCGAAACGTCGGAAAATAAATAGTTGTAAAGTATTTTTGTTTCTCTTTTGACCGCAACCCTGACCATCTTCTTATATATCAATTTTTACGGTCAACTATATATACATATATACAATTTTGTATTTTTGTTTATTTATTTTTTGTCCTACTTTATATTTGAGAATTATTTTTATATTGTAAAATAGTAAGTTTATAGGGTATTTCTTGTAGAAAGAAGAATTTATTTTGTTTTTTTATTGTATTTTTTGGTTATTTTATCTTCTTTTTTTTTTAACAGGGACTCCTAGTCTTTAAAAGAAGAGTCCTCAGACGTTTAATTGGTGGTGTTCTCATCGGAGGAGAGTGGAAAAGGAGGAAAAACCAGGAGCTGTACACTATGTTTAAGGAGCCCCCGATATAGTTCACGTGATGAAAATTGCAAGACTGAGATGGGCAGGACACGTCGTTAGAGATGGGTATTGAGGATCCACCAAGACCATTACTGCGGGAGCCACTCCATGGTACCATTCCTCTTCTGAGGAAGACCAAAGCTGCGATGATCTCATGGTGTTGCTGCTGATGCAACAAATATACTGGGGCTTCAGAATTGGATGCGGCTGCAAGGGACCGAGAAAAATTGCCGGAAGCTCCTGGAGGAGGCCGGGATTCGACACCGGTTTGTAGAGTCACACTAGTGGTAGTATCTTTTTTTTAATGTTCTTAAAATAATTGCAATAAGATGATTCAATGTTTACTTCACTTTACATACATATAGTATGCTGTTTCGCATAGAGTATGTACAATGAGTTCCTACGTAACAGAAAATAAAAATATATATTTACAGAATCCTTTTATTCTTTTAGGGGTCCTTCTTTCATTGAAGTCATTTAACTTTAGAATTCCTAATCAACAAACCCTAAAAATAATCATAATAAAATAATCTATTAAATTGAATAAAAATTTAAATCAATTGATACAGAGATCACTTCTATGCAATATTAATGTTTGTGAATTGAATGTGAAATTAATCTTCCCATATTTTATTTTATATTTTAAACAACTTCCATTGTTAGCTCACCTCGGCAAAACACTGTATTAAAGAAAAATTAATTTAAAATAAATTCATATCAATATAAATGTTAAATCACATGTCACTAAAACTACACCAAACTTTAAAAAGCGTACGTACAACACATTTTTACGTGATTATCAATAATCGTGAAAAGGAAATTTATTAATTAATCCGTTCAATCAGTTATTGATTTCCGGTGTTATTGAAAATAACGAATTTTAAAGGATGTCAATCAAATCTGGTGTCTAAAAACCTTTGAGATTAGATTTATTTTATTTGATAAGTTCTTAAAAGGTGATTTCTGTGAGATAAATGGGAACAGTATTAGTATTAGTGTAAATTTTATTAAATGGAAATACGAATTTCCCGCAACTGCAGTTGATAAAAATTAATTAAAGGTAATAAGAATTATTTTAGCAAAGGGGACCAGAACACAGTAAAAGTGTTGACTATTTCGATTTTATCGTTGAATTATAAATCCTGGAAGCATAAATTTAATGAAACAAGTGGAACATTTGTCAAGAGTTGATTTAACAAATAATATACTTAAAAATTTTGGTATTACATGATTTTTCCTTCACATTACACCAAATGTGCTCATGAAAGAAACATTTACAGCATAGTTACTAACCTGCATAATTCGAAATCCTAAGAGTGCTATATTAGTTCGTAGCTACAACGAAATAATAACCGAACATAATAAAGGAATGGCTACTAATTACCAATTAATTAAAATTTTACAACAACTCAGTACGTTTCATTTCTTACATAAGATATTTAGTTCCAGTTTGGAAAGGAGGATATCTATCATTCTTGTATCATCTATTGTTTTTATATCTTTATTATTAGAAAATTAAATTGCAATCTAGGTTTTTAAAAATATATTTTTTTAAAATGACAAATTATTAATTGAAGTAAAGTAAGTAGTTTATAGATTGTGACAGTTTGGACGTGTAGTGTGATCAAATGTTTCTATAATCGATTTGATAATTGGAGTTTTTGTTTAATGTGAATAAACAAAGTCGCCCATTTATTCAAATAAATTGCATGGTAGTGCTCACGAACGGTAAATAGGGTCGGACAAAAATTTTACCCAAAGATTAAATGTAATGAAATAATTATATATGATCAGGAATGATAAAATTATTCAATAGAACAGTCCAAAGTCTCTATATTTTTTCCCATATTCTTTTTTGCGTTTTTAAACGTCCTAATATCTTATACAATAAGAAAAAATATTTCTGATTATTGAGACTCATTCAACAGCAATTTAAGAAAAAAATAAATTTTTTATAAAACCCTTAAAGTTTTCGAAGTATACATTAACATTTTCATGCATATGTAAGTGATTTAAAATATCTCATATTCTGAGCAATATTTTTTATTCACGGAAAAGTATAATTCAAACTTAAATTAAGTTGAATAAGTCATTGTCTACATGATTCCATTAGGTATATTACCAGTAAAGGTCAACGGTGTTATCATTATCATATCTAAAAGTTTTGAGATACAATGGAAGGTATCAATATAATCAAAACAATGAAGCCTCATTCATCAATCAAGGGGTTCTAAAAAAACACCAACTCTACGTTTCTTCATTTCCCATCACCAGTCTAAAAAACACATCAATTGGAGCCACAACCTCACTTCAAGACATCCAAGAACATACTGAAGGAAAAGGGAGGAGATAAAAACTTACTGATAAAACTTATAAAACATCTGATCAGTAGAATACAGAGAATAAACGTACCGATCGAACAAAACAATAATAAAAGTCCATAAAACTTTATGATATTAATAAAAAACTAAAAAATAAAATAAGTTCAGATATTATTGTTAATGTAATAATGAAAACACAAACAATAAGTTTTAAAATAAGTTAGCAAACTTCCCTCTATCACCATTCTTCGTCTATCTACGATCATTTTTGTGATTTATAAAAATCTGATTCAGCTATTTCCTCAATTTCGTAAAACATTAACGAAATAATTTCTCAAAAAAAGAAACTTAAAAACATATTTGTAACTTTAATTGATATAAATGATATACAAAACATATTTAAACCTAAGACATAGACGATTTCAAATGGAATAACACTGAGATGAAAAAATAATTAAAAATGTTGGAGACCTAAATGTTCCTTATGTAACCGATCTAGCCCGAACCCGATATTATTCCTTCCATAATAAACTCCCAAACCCACTAGTTTCTAACATTGCTTCCTCTTCCATTCCTGGCAATCCTCCGAGGCGCCTGAAAAGAAGATGGCCTCGTGACCTTATATTGTAAACTGTTTTTAGAGTTCTACTACTGGGTAGTTTCTCTACATGCTGTATCATATCATTATGATCAAATTTACTTGTTGTACTTTTTATACAGTTGTAAATATCAATAAATAAATTTTAAAAAAATGTTGGAAAAGCAATTTTGAAATAACTGGAGAAATATTATGAAATTCATCTAAACTGAGTTGTAGGTGAATAGATTTTTATTTAATTGTATTAATAACTATATAGCCCAATAGAATTTGTTTTTCTAGTTACTGAAGAAGTTTAAGTTCAAACCAAACACGGGAGTGCAAAGGAATTGTTGATATCAGAAAAAAATAAAATTTAAAATTAAAATTTGTGTGGTTTTAAAATGTTCTTCTTGAAATTGAACAGATGTTACTTACTAACGTTTATATTTTTCTGATGTACCTCTTGACATTTCACAAGGATTAGCTTTCCTGGCATAGGAGATGAGTCTTTAAACATAAATAGCGTACCCTTCGGATTCACAACCTCAACTTCTGACAGTATTTTGGCTCAGCTGATTTTTGAACATCTGATATTTATCATACACCCACATAACATCCTTCTGCCAGACATAAATTTTAAAAAAACATGGTCATCTGAATTAAGTTTAGGTTTACAGCTTATGACTTTCTGTCATAATCATTGTGAAATACATAAAAAATGTTACACTAGCGCTGATATGCTTTTTATTAATGACAACCATATGTGTTCCTGGGTCATTATTATTAATACTCAAGCTTATAGGTTACTTAGGTGTCAAGTTTAAAATATACAAAAATTATGGCCCCTTAATATAGGAAAAATGCTGCGGACAGTACAAGGTTTAAACGGATGAACAATTTCAACCAGAGGTTCCCAATCTTTTTCGGTTTGCGACTCACTAAATAATCCTTCCAGCGCCCTTAATACATCAGATTTTTTTCTAAAGTATTAACTTTCTTCAAAATTGAAAAACATTCCTTTTACAAGCGATTGACCATTTAACAGCGAAAAATTAAAAACAGATACTTATATATTCCGTGAGATTTTTTTTCCTTACCTCCTTTATTGAAAATATATATATGTAACAATATTAATATATACCTAAGTATATAAACATGAAACTGGTGCCCTTCCTTTATATTATAAGGGGTTGGGCTGGGTCCACTGAAGGCGGGGGTTACAAAATTGGCCCAGAAGCCGCTGACCTGAGGGTACAAAGAACGGGGAGGGCCGCTCCACTGGAGGATAAAAGGAGCTGGAGTTCACCATGGATAGTACTGTTCCTGGCTCTTTGGAGTGAAGTTCTTCGGACTATTAATTTTAAACAGACAGAGTCTGTTGATAGCTTTATAAATCTTCAACTTGAGCCGAACTGAGATCTGCTGTGAAGTGAGGAGGTGGTAAAGCCTGTAGGACCGGGCCAGTTTGAGTCTCTCCCCAACGTGACTGGAGAAGGTAAGGTACCTGTCAAGTGTCACGCCGAGGTAGAGGATGGTGTTCGTGATCCTTCGCCTTTCGCCCTCCGCTATGAACCGCTGGAGGTGTTTGCCTTTCTTGCTCTTCTGAAAGGACATGACTAAGGCAACTGTCTTCGTAGGGTTCACCCTGATGCCGTCCCTCTTCAGTGCAGTTAGGATGGTAGCAGAAGTATTTTCGGCATGTTGAAGGCGTAGATCCCGTCTATCGTCGTCATAGGCTGCTACTGCTACTACTACTTCTGGGTGCTTGAGGGCGACTACTGGTGCCTTTTTATTTTCCAACCTTTTTATTTTTCAAATAAATACAGAAACAGAACAAAGACTACTGGTGCCGTAAAATCGACGAACACTAGAGGTCCCAGCACAGAGGCAGAGATGAGAAGTCCCCGCCTACTTTTACGCGAAAGATCTTCCACTAAGATAACTTCCGATCAGTCGGCATAGAACAGCGATTCCGTGAGATAATATAAAATATCTAATTTCAACTATTTCGGTAATATATCCATATTGAGAATGGACAGCCATCATGTGGTTAGATTAGTTGAAAATTTAAAATTCACAAACAACTTATTGAACGTGCATTGATGATTAAAATTATCAAAACTATTAATGAGATGGATGGGATTGATGTTAATTACAGAACTTTTCAAATCTTCAAATAAAATTGGATATAGCTATCCTAATTTCTTGTTCGTTAATTTTACGAGCGATATTTACTTTTTATTACTGCCACCGCCGAAAGCCCAGTTTCGCACAAACAGGATGATGCAAATGGAATTAATATTCGTAGAGCTTTAACACTTAGCAGTTGATATTCCTCTTTCACTGATATCTAAAAATCAGAAAGTCCATGCTACCAAATTTTAACTTTAAAGTATATTTCAAGAAGTAAATTCTGATAGAGCCTTGACTCTAAATGGGTCTTGAATCCATGTAAAACAATCATTATCTGCTTCGAAGTATTTTTCGAACTTTTTTATAAGCTCTGATAGGTGAGCAACAAAAATGGATTTTATATTTCATTGGTGGTTAAAAACTGGTGCAACAAAGGAAAAATATCACTCATAACTCTTCTATTTCTTATTTTCCATAACTGTAATTTTTTTTTTAATAATTAAATATTTCGCGGCGTCCTTATGTCGGCACCGCGATGCCGCTGGGAGACGCGGCGCCCACTTTGGAAATCATTGGTTTAAACATAAAACCTCAAATTTTGAAAAAGGGGGTTAGTTTTGTTTTCCTTGGTCGATTAAAAATGTTCATTGCCAAAAATAATCAACCGTAGAAATCCAAGCATATTTAATCAAATATTCAATAAAACAAAAATGATAAATATCGAACCCAATTTGTAAAATGTACCCAAAATTTTTATTTTTAAGTTGTGAAAGTTAGATAAATTTATAACTGAATCTTTATTTTCTTGTGTTTATATTTAAGGAATAAATATCATTTCATTTCGTTTATGTTTGATTTCAAACTCCGTTCTCAAGAGCACTGACGCAATGAAGGTCAATAGTAATGGAACACTTAAGATAATAATGAATCAGGAAAAAGATTGTTTCTTAGGAATTCATGAAAATTAATTTTTTATTTTGATCGCAGCCTTTCGGATTGTTTCATCCAAGGCGTTTTGCTTCTTTTTTTTTCATCGACATATTGTATAAATATATTTTTTAATTTATATTTTTCTACTATTTAACTATAATGAGAATATTCAATATTATTAAACTTATGGGCGTTTCTCAAATAATGAGAATTTTTGGGCCACAACTAGAAAAAAAAATCTTAGGAATCTAACAAAAAAAAATGTTCTCAAGTTAGCTCTAAATTAATATCCATAAACAATAAAACATCTATCTATCAAATTTTAATTTGGTTTAGCAACCTCTACATTGCGGCTAGACCTTAGATATGCTATTAAGTAAATAGAATTCGAAATTTCTGTAACCATTATTAGATGATGCAGGCACCGCACATGGAACGACAAGAATATTGATGGAAATATTTTACTCAAAAAGTAAAAGAAAAATTTTCTCCTACAAATCAGAGTGCTTCAAAAATGAAAATAGGCCACCTTTACAAAAATAATTTTCTCTTAAAATCTTAAGTAAACTCTTGCATGACAATTGTCCCTTTACTGTTACTGAAGACAAAAATGTTACCAATTTTAAGATCGCACGCTGGCGTATCGATTTATTTTGATTTTTTGGATGTCTAACATATTAGGGTCCCTCTATGTTTTCCGAGGTATAGAAAATGTAAATGCTACCGATTTAAAAATCGCACGCTCTTCCATCGATTTATTTATTATTTTTGTATGTATTATGCGTGGTTTTATAATTATTTTATATTATATATAATATAGTTACATTGTGATGTTATGTGTCATGATATAATATATAATATGTTATTATATAAAATGAATTTGTGCTGATAACGCATAATATCGTTCAATAAAGGCTTTGATAACATATATAAAATCAAAACCTGATTGTGAGAATACAAACGCAAAAATAATGTATTTTTTTTAACCTCTGTTATTATTCAGCCTATTAAACAACTCATATTTAGATAAAAAAAATTAATGAAGTAAATTCTAATGTTACTACTGCTTTTCATGGTAAATCAATTATGGATCTAAGACAAGCCTACACAAAAAATCTTACTCTGGTCCGTAAATAAATAAAGAACAATTATATCCCAAAATTTTAAAATTCATCCTTATAAAATAGCCTGAAGAGTTTTGTTTCTTTTCTAATCTAATTATTTAAGATCTTTTTCACTTTTGTCATTGAATATTTTTATTATAATTTCTGTGTTCTTTTTTTTTACTTTTCATTAAATATTCTATAATTTACTATAAAAATACAATATGGTTAAATCTAAGATATATTTCTTTAAAACCGGTATATTTTAAAAAATTGGTAAAGTACTGGCACAATATATTTTATTTAGGTAAATTTAGTTCTAAGAAACACAAATATCTATTATATAAAATAAGAAAGTAATCAATAATTAATAATAACTTTTCGCACGGTAGAATAAACATGTCACATACCATTAAATGGTATAAACATCTTTTATCTTATCAGTTAACCCTTCAGTAATGACTGGAAATCGAAATTTTTTTAAAAACACCAATAAGTGTTGATTTCGTATCTTGATGTTAAAAATCATAAAAAATTCTTCTTATTATTATTTTTTTTTTCACTTCACACATACAGACCACAAATTTTTTTACTGCGTCAGACTTACCGTCATAGTCGATACTTCACGTCCCCATTATTCATTAGACTTAAAGAAGAAACGATAAATGTAAACTGGCCAGAAGGAAGGTTGACTTTACTGCTTCTTCAAATTGAATCAAATCACAAGTGACAAATCTTAAAAATTTAAACTAATACTGAAACTGAATGAACATATCTATTAAAATTATAAGCATATGCTCTAAAGACTTAAATGAGTGGTACCGTTTAAAATTGTGCACTAGGATAAATATCCAATTTTTGAACCCAAAATATTAGAGAAGATACCAACTGCACTTGGTACGTTACAAAACTCAATTTACTGGCTTATGCAATCGAAAATTGGGGACCCAATATATCCACTTGAATAACAAAACAAAAAATCAGGCAAATAAAATAAAAAATAGCTACGGCTGGCTTACTCGAGAATTCACAAATAAGCAGTTGGATGTACGATCTCTTGCCGTGACCGAACAAAACTAAAACCAAGTTGCTTTGCGGAGCTGATCTTTACCATGCCTAACAGTTGCATAATTAACTGCTTAGATATCGACTTACTGAATCAACATTTTTAAACGATTTTATATCGTTTCACTGATCAATCGAATCTAGTAATCGAACTTTAGCTCAATTGCGATACTCCTATCGAACTGAAATTCAATTTTATTTTTTTTATTTTTAATAATTTATTTATTGATATTTATAACTGTATACATATATATACATCAAGTAAATTTGCTGTAAGTGATATTATGACATGATAAAAACATGTGGAGAATCTACCCATTGATAGAACTCCAAAAACATTTCTAAAGGAGAAGATCTCGAGGCCATGTTCTTTTCAGACGCCTAGGAGAATTATTAGGTAGTGAAGGAGAAGCCAGGTTAGAAACGAGTTGGTTTGGGTGGTTGGGAAGTTTATTATGGAAGGATTGGTATCTGGTTCTGGGCAAATCGGCAACATAGGGGGCATTGAGGTCCTGATGGATGATTTGATTTGTGACAAAGTAAGGAGCATTAAGGATTTTACGAAGGATTTTGGACTGTAAGGATTGGATTCGAGAGGAATTAGATGGTTTAGTGGAGCCCCATAGCTCAACTCCGTATGTCCAAATAGGCCTTATAATAGTCATGTAGATCAGTCTTTTGTAATGTATTGGAAGTTTGGACCGTTTGTCTAGTAAATGTTGTAATAGTCGGAATCGACGAGCAGTTTCCTGTCTTTTCAGTCTTGTATGAGGATTACATGTCAGTCGTTTGTCCAGATTTAGTCCTAAGTAACAGATCTGTTTAACAGGAATAAGTGCGGTATTATTAAAAGATACTGTAGGGCAAGACGAAGGTTTACGACGAAGGGTAAATGTGATTTGGTGGGATTTATTGGAATTTATTTTAATCCTCCAGTTTTGGCACCATTCTTCGAGGGTTGTGATGTGGGATTGGGATACAATGGAAGGATCATTATTCACTGACAATAGGCATGTGTCATCGGCATACGTGGTGAGAATAGTGTTAGGATGGGTGAAATTCAATTTAAGCACATAAAACCGATGTATATCCAATCATACTGACGCAATATCATGGATCGTTGAGAGAATGGATCAAATCAACTATTTTTACTTTTTTTTCCTACGTCTTAAGAGTATTATCAAGAAGACATTAATTTATTAAAAATTTATGTTTCCAGGTTTAAATTATTTTCCATTAGTGGCTATTATGCCCAAGTCGATTCATAACCATTCATTCATAACCATACTGTTATTTTAATCGCATTGACTCTTAAACGAATTCGGCCAATGTGCGTTGGCATATGTTATCACCCTTTCAAATTATATTTTATATATATAAAAATAAAAATTTATATGTTCGTGTTTTATGAACCTGCGTTCATCTAATTTGTGATGGGGTTTTTTGTTAAGTGTTTAGGATTTTCTCAGGGATGTTATAGGTCAGTGATTCCCAAACTGTGCGCCACAGCTCACCGGAGCGCCGCGAAATATTCAATTCGGCAATTTTCTCGGAATTTTAGTGTCAACATTCGTGTATGCTGATATAATTCCAAGAATTTAGCAGCTTTCGAGTCTATCATTGCATTCTTTCCAATCCGCATATTCTGAAACGGCTAGTGCGCAAGTACTGCTTCCTCACTCACGCTTTAGTCACTAAATAGCACGAGAATAGTATCTGTTTTTGATATTTCCCTGTTAAATGGATAATCGCTTTTAAAATGGAAAGTTTTCCAATTTTTGAAGAAAGTCAAACATTTAGAAAAAATCTCATGTACTAAGGGCGCTGGGCCAAAAAATCCGATTATTTAAGGAACCGCAAACCGAAAAAGATTTGGAACCTCTGTTATAGGCTATTCCGATTAGTTCAGTGTAAAAAAAGTTATCAAAAAAATTAAAAGTTTTTTGGTGCGTACCTCAGAAAGAATTTGCTATATTTTTTTCCACGGTTAATACATACCAATCGATTCATCTCTTACCGAAGAATAAGAAAAACTTATTACTGATTCCATTAAACTATATTAAATTCACAGCATAATTTATTTGTAGGATTTTTTTTCTCCTATTATTTATTGATAACAATATCACCTCTAATAGCGTTCATAGCTCCTTTACTTCTCATCCAATTTCTACCTCTAATTAAGACATCTGTTGAAAAGCTGAATGTTTGCTCTTTTTTTACCTACATTACCACAATTTAGATTGAATGCCACTATAAAGGCGAAATTTTGGTTTCGAATAAAAAAAAAATTATAAACGTTTAATTTTATATCTCCGGTTCTAAGCTGTTTAATTAGATCCAGTTTGTATTATTTGGTGTAATTTATAGAATCCTAAATCACTTCTGTGTTTAGTGCAGATTTATTTAGTTTTGTTGAAGTTATTTATATTTTTTGGATTTTTAAAAAAGAAATCAGAGGCCAATAAATGTTGCTTTCCGTTTTTTTCGAAAATGCGTATTTTGCGTTTCTTCATGAGGCAAATACGAATATGAACTTTTTTCACTTCTAAAAAATGCTATAATGCACCTATTATTTTACCCCTATTCAGATTTAATGCATTCATTAGGTTGAAATATTGGTTTCAAATTAAGAAAAACTTTTCAAATGTTTTATCTCCTATTCTAATTTGTTTAATTAGATTCTGTTTGTGCCATTTTGTGTAGTTTATTGAGCCCTAAACCATTCCCATGTTTCTTGTAGATTGGTTGAATTGTGTTTAAGTTATTACTATTTTTCGACAGTTTTTTTTATCACCTATCGGCCACTAAGGACCACCTGAATATCAATGATTTGGCTTCTTTGTGAGTCTTGATTTTTTTTCTTCGGACCATTTCGTACCCATTTTTTCCTATACATATCTCTATCTAGACAGTCGGTATCTGAAATTTTAAGTCTCTTTAATTCCTTTCTATTTGCCTCGTATATCCTCCCATAGCTAAACATTTTTTTAAAGATCTTCTTATTCAATCTTTCCGCCTTCAACTTCTCCATCTGCTCATATAACATCAGCCTTCTGATTCTCAGTATATTTTTATTATATAACGTTATATATTACTGCTATAATCTAAATAGATATGATAAGTGATTAATTAAATTATTAATCTAATGTATAAGTAACTAAATATATTAATTGATATCAAATTTTTAAATGTATCCAATTCATCTATCTACATCCTTAAACCTAGCAATTGCGAAGCATTGCCGGGTCTGCTAGTATTGTTATATATTTCAACATGCTAATGCAGTTATGGTAATTAAAATAAAAGTTTATTTTTTTATAAATAGACTTGGGTATAATATCCTTTAATGGAAACAATTTTATCTTGATAAATCAATATTAAGTTCCTAATAGCCGAAGTTCTGAAACTTTAGATAAAAATGAAGATGGGAAAAGGATCAAATAGAGTTTGTGTTTTAAATTTATTTCCTCTATCATTCATGTAAGAATTATCGTTATATTTAAAAAAATTAATTCAAACAAAAACTTTATTTAATTCATTAATATTATTATTGCCAATGAACATACTAATACCGAAACGCCCGATTCAATAATATTATATCACCCCCTCAATATAGACATTCCGCTGAACCTTAATGATAGAGCTTAATTAAATTTATCCCTAGGGCATAACACGAATTCGGGCGTTAGGTCGCTGAGCACTTTAAATCCTCAAGCGCGGTATTTTCCTGTTGGATTTGTAGATTGCATTCCTTGCCTGTTACACTTCCCAGTTTTGTTACATAACTACATTTCGGAATTAGTATAGCTTGAAATAATAGCCACAGCTTTGTCGACATCTCGATTATCACTGAATTCGAAATTTAGACAATCTATTATTCCCTATATTAAAGACGTAAAGACAAAATAAATCTACATGTTATTTATAGACTTGTACGTCCAATCCATTATTGTCTATTACTTACGAAAGTGGGATTAAAGGCGAGTTTGAAGACAGAAATGCTTCTTACTAATCAGTGGAGGAATTGTTTTGATCACGTGTTCTGTTAGTAGGTTTAGCAGTATTTTAGTTACTAATATAGGAACTACAGCGGCGCCGGTTCGATTCCAGCTTGGATTAGCGGGGAGGTAAACGGGTTTGACGTTTATTTCCTAGCGGACCCAAGAAATAAAAACTTTTCACTCCAGTTACAATAGTGAAGTAATCTATTGAATAGGATTGTCAGACATAACTTTTTTAAGATTCTTTACTTTACGAAACATTTTTGCAATCTTTGTTAATGAATTAATTGGTTTTCATTTTGAAATAAATGATGGACGGTAAAAATATATTGAAATATATGGTAGATCCACTTACGACACAGACTTTCCTTGCCACATTATCCTTTAACATAATACAATAATTCCTTACCGTATTTTCACTAATATTGGGTCGATAAATATTTTTTTACTTTTTTATCTTATTTCACAGTCTAATTAGACCGAGTATCTGGAATGTTCCGGGAGACATATTTTTAGCGCACGTGATTGGTTTCTATAACGATTACCGCTCCACAATTAGAAAACGACTGAACAAATAATGATAAAATTTTATATTTTTCTATATTTATACCTATACACCATTTCTACAAAATTAGAAGAAAATCTGAGACAGTAAGGTCCAAAAGTATGTTGAGTTGAAGTGGAGTGTACATATTATTGATCAATTTTTTAGTAATCATTTGAATGATTAAATTTCCTATAAAAACAGAAATATTATCGAAATTAGACAATTATTAGCAAAGCGTATGTCGTTTAAATACTCTGTTCTACTGTCCTTACTTATTATTATACAAGTTTGTTATTAATTTTAGTAAAACCTAGGTAAAGTATTGTATTATAAAAAAAAAAAATTATAATCTGTACCGCTACAATCCATGAAGGCTCAGGGGTAAAGTACTTTGGGAAGAAGTACTATTACTAAACCAATGGTTGTGCAAGGAGGTGATTTGATCACAATCACGCTAGAACGCCAGATTTTTACCCAATTTAAGAGACTGGATGGAACCCAGGAGGGCTTCAGTACCCACAGGACTTGATTCACGGCTACAGTACAACAGAAAACTATTTTCAACCTTGGAGTTAGTAGCCACGCGCTTTACCCCTTGGCTACCGCGCTCCCCATTGTATTATAAGCAGGTCAAATTTTCTTATGTGCAATTTTCAACGGATCTATCCTTTTTAGAGACCTCTGATTAAAAAAAAGCATTTTAGCCATTGATATGTCTGCTTCCCTATGGTTACGATTATCTCTTGAACGGATAGGCCGATTTTGTTGCTTCTTTCCCCTGATGCTCGTGTACCAAATACACCAAACACTCTAGACTATAGCGTCTAAACGTCTCTAAGGATTTTGACCCTTTAACTTTTCATATGTAACATAAATTTTCAAGAAAAATGTTATGAAGGAAAAGAAACTACATTTGCATTTAACTCAAAAATATTTTATGATACATTTTATATGTTGATACTTTAAAGGTAATTAAATTTCCTAAAGACAGAAATAAAAAATAGATCAAATCAGTCCAGTATTAGCAAATATGAATTTTATACCCATGTTTTTTAAGTCCCATATGGAAAATTGTTCAACCACACGGAAGAAATATATATATCTCCTGGAACATTCTAAATACTCGATGAAAATACAATTAAACTCTGAAATAAGACAAACTAAAAAAAAAAATAATTAAAAATGGATATAAAATATCTATCCAACAAATATTAGTGAAAATATGGTGAGGAATTATAGCACTGTTTTAAAAAAACAAAGTGGAAGTTGTGTCGTGAGTGGACACAACGGATATAACAATAGGTAAATATTTTTACCGTCCGACTTTTATTTCAAAATGTGGGACCATTAGTGGTTGTATTCACTAACAAAGATTGCAAATATAATAGGCAAAGCAAAGAATTTATAAAAAAAAATAATAATAAAAAATAGATCTGAAAAACCTATTAAACGCATTACCACATAATTCTAACTGCAGTGAATAATGTTCATTTCAAGGGTTCGCTACCTATGAAGACTTAACGGCTTTGTAATTCAAAAACCAGGGAACTAATAACAATTAATTTCATTTTTTTCCCAAGCCAATGCCTATTCAACATCTCTGCAAAATTTGAAGAAAATTAGAGATGAAAAAAACCAAAAGTTTGTTGAATTGACCTGAATATGCAATAAAACTTTGATTCCTGTTTCTTCTATTTGATTTATTTTATACACAGGATGCCCGGTTTTGTAAACAGGTATAAGAGATCGAAACCCGACCAAACGAAAAGAAATAACGAACAAAATCATTTTCTCCTATCAGTTTCTGTAATGTGAAAACAAATAAATAATGCCTAATACGTTCCGATTTAAATTTGTATCCGTTTAATCTCACCGTTGTAAATAATTTGAGGATAGATTTATATGTGATTGGACTATGGGAAAAAAAGTACTACAGAACAAACATTCTCAGGAGACGAAAAGTAAATAAACTTATCAGTTTCCTTAATATGATAAAATATTATAACCGTGTATAACTAATATCGTACATCACTAATGTTACTATTATATAAATATATATTTATTATTCAATTATAAAAGTTATATATTATTTAATTATATAAGTATATAATTATATATATTATGTACATAAGATATAAGTGATGATAAATGTACTAAAAAATTGCTAATTTCTGGTAATTTGCAGAATTTTAAGTAAATTAAACCCACTAACCACAGATCGTTTCGGTAAAAAAACTAAAAAAAAAATTGCCAAAGTTAAATTATATTTGAATGACCAAATATCCAGCTCATCACTTAGTTTACGAATGCTATTAATGTGCGTTATTATTATTTCTACTCCTCTCAGATTTCTTAACTAAAATCTATACCCTAGAACAACAATGAAGGGAATATTAATGATTTGAACTAAGTGTGCCTTTTTGAGCTTATTTTAAGTTTTGTAGGTCAAGGCCAAGTTCTTCAGAACCCTCTCTTGAGCTTATCAAAATGAGTCGACTATGAGAAATAAATGCTTACTACTATTATTATCACTTCTAACTTCATTCCTATGTACGTTTTTTATTTTAACTTTTTTTTTCTTTATATTTTTTAGTATGAATGCATTACAAATGTTTTATTTTACAACATTTTAACTACAATATAATTTTCTTTATTTATAACTTTTTTTATTTTTTAAAATTTATTTCATTAATTTAAAAAATCACATCCAATATGGTCCGACCAGATGAAATCATCGGTAATAACACATAAAAATTATAGAATTAAGTGAAATGTAAATATTAAAGTTCTGACTATTAGGGCGCTGTGGAGACTATACAATTTTTAAACTAGATAAGAACAATAAAAATTTATCTCAAATGATACAACTAATAATTTAATTAACAACTATTAAAATGAAAATAAAGTAAAAAATAAAATAATAATTATTAAAAAAAATTTAATTAAGTTAAAGAAAAAATAAAAATAACCGAAAGAATTTTGAAATAAAGTTGCAAATTTACAATTAGTGAATTAATATAATAATCAAAATAAAACAAAATGATACAGAAGATGATACAAATAAGGATCCAATAATATTATAAGCACTACTATGCATTACTATTACTAAGTACACGCATACATTGCTAATTCTAACTGTAATATAATAAATAAATTATGTGGAGTTAAGAAAACATATATGGTCATATGGTGAATCAAAATCAATTATTGGGAATCATAGAAGTAAGAAAGTACCCAGTTAAATATTTCTTTTTTAGTTCTCTTTGTGGTTGATTTATTTATTAGTTTTTCTGGTAAGCGATTGAACATATATGGTACCATTTAGTTTAAAGTACATTAACCAAATTTATTATTACAGAGTGGGTCTATAAATTTGATCTTTTTTCTATCATTGTTTAGATATACAATTCTAAATAAAATATTATCCCAGCTGACTCGGCAATGTTTCACTATTTTCAGATCTGATTATGTACTATATATATCATACTATGAATGAATGAACACAATTGAATATTAAAAAATTATAAATGAAAGGCCGATATCAATTTAGGTTTTTTTTTGTTTTGTTTTTTTTTTGCTTTATAGGGAATTTAGTCTTTCTTTTAAATAACAGCTTTAAAACAAAATTTTTAAATCAGTAAAGAACTTTTAGAGCTCTTACATATGTAACAAATGAATATTATATTTTTATTTATAAAGATAGAATAACTTACATTTTTGTTTGTTTGTGGCGTTATTTTTGTTTTTACTTGTCAGATATAGGTTTTTTTTTTTTTTTTTTTAAATGTTTTGGTAATTTCATTACTTATTATATTGCCTCCATGAATCAATGAAAAATTAATATATTTTGATTTATTTGCCATTAAAGTTTAATTTTTTTCATCATTTCTTTCTACTGGATAAATTCAGGATTTCCATAGCTAAGAAAAAATCTTTCCCCGGACGAATATTAAAAAATAACAGAGTGTAGAGTGGTTTAAAACTTTCGTTGATCTTACATAAGTAAGAAAGGAATATTAAATTTTTATTCAAACAGATCATAGTTCTGTTTAAAATGTTTCTTTCTAATCCAGTTTAATTCATTTAAATCTCCATTATTTTATATACTTATATTCATTTTTAATCATGATATATTGCAATAACTGATAATAAAACTAGATGAAATTCAAAATCCTACTTCGTAGATAATGTCTTAATAAACTAGTGGGTTGCGTGAGTGAATATTTCAGCTTCGTTGTACTAAATTTTACGGACTAAAGCATGTAAAGTAATTAAAATGTATATATAAATCGCATAAAATAATCATTAGTTATATAAATTAATTATATATAATTCCCTATATGTTGTAATTTATATTAGATCTTATCAATAATGAAAATAATATTATTACTGACATCATACACTGCTCGGGAAGAATTATGACGCAACTGCAAAATTTTCTGAAATTGACTTTATAGTGAAATTTATTTACTGAATGTTAGTAAGTCGACATTCCTACATTTTTGAAATTTTAAGTACAATTATGTCGACTCACAATCACCAAGAAAATGCATCGTTGAGCCATCAACAAAATAAAAGTCACGTTACACAAAGTTGAAAGTTGCGTCATCATTCTTCCGGCCCGGCGATTTTGTCTATTGTTACCATACGATTTTAAAATCTTATAAATTTAGTTAATAATTAATTTATTCAGATTAATTCGTGAAATATCACAGTTCCTCCATATTACAAAAAGCAGAACGTTCAAAGTACTTCAAATGCGAAACATTGTTATGTTTCAATACGCCAATGCAAAATATTTTAACAAAGTTAAACAAACAGCTTTTTAAATGGAAGAACGAGATTGGTTATAACTTTGTTTACCAAATGAATCATTGCAATACAATTGCTGTATTAATTAAATTATTACATAACATCAGATATTATTTACATTTTGTGTATGGTTAAGTATTGACCAAAGTTTTTAATATGACTGTGAAATAGTTAGAACGTAGTACATTTTTCATACATATTGAAAAATAAAACCAATAATGTAAGTATTGTAAACATTAAACATGAATTACATTTTTGGAAATTACCCATAGATTACAAAAATTATAATAGATATTAACAAATATTTTTCTATCCCGTATTGTTTATTATAAAATTTTGTGCGAGATTATATCTAGCTGAAGATTAAAGATAACCTAGTTATATTTAATTGGATTATAAATGGACTAAATGAGTCGTGTGATCAATCACAACTAATCTTCATTTAAAAAACGAAAAAACTACAAATACAATTTGTCTATTATCTACAAGAGAAATTATAATATTGACTGATGACTATTTCATGACAGTTTATATTGAGGTGAAGATGAGCGGAAAGTCTCAATTTATTAATATATTTTTTTTTTTATCATCAATACTGGTACATAAGATCAATAAATTCAGTTTATGCAAAGTATGTAAACCCCTCTTGGCCGGGCTACTCAATGGCCCATCGCCTATATTTATACCTAATTTTTTTTTTATTATTGGAATCTAAAGGCTAAACCTAAATTACATCGAATTTTATATGGTTTTTGTAATGTTGTTCATTACTTTTTCAGTCATTGGTGCTAAACACACACAAGTACTATTTACAAGTAACTTTGCAGTTATTTATTACTGTCTAAATAACTGTAAAATATTGATATATTTCATATACTTTGTTAACTTGTAGTGTCTAGCTTATAGCCTATGCGAAAATACATAACAAAACTGGGGCAAACCAGTTGTTCCAAATAAGGTCCGCTAGGATCCACATTCCAAAGAAGGTACATGTAACTGTTAAAAATTCAGAGAGTTCTTGAGTTCTCGATTATTTTTAATATATAGTTCTGTTGTTTAAGATATAAAAAATAATTATTAAGGAGACGAGAGCTAACTTATTTATATAGGTTCAACTTTGAGACCCTATATATTTGTTTGCTATCAACTATAGCACTTCATATATTAAAATTAATTATTGTAACTCTTAGGAGGTTCTCAGAACTCTCAACGAGACTACCGGTTATCGACCTACAGTTTCGCCAAAAGCATTTTACGGAATATTGTAAATTTGGAAGAAATGTGAAATTGTTTCTATTATATGCGATATTATTCAGAGCTCAGATTAAGATGTGTAATTTAAAAATATTACATGATTAAGACTAGAAATTAAAATTCGTCATAAGGAATGATTTTTTTATTAAAATGCAAATATAATTTCAATTTATTTTAAAACCAGCTTTTTTAAAATATATTTTCGCGTCACTGAGTTTCTGAAAATTGTTCATAACATTATTCATGTGATATCTGTACATAGCTACAATAAAATTCAATTAAAAAATATCACCATGTATTTATAAAAAGTGGATCATGTACATGAGCCAAGTAGTGGACTTTATTTGGAAATATTGTACCTAATAAGCTCTGCACCATGTTTTGAATATTTTTTTTTAACCTATGAAGCCTTAGTAATGGAAAGTTTAAACAAATTTAAACAGCAAAACATAAAATTCTATTACCTGTCCCAACTTTTAACCGATTTAATTAAATAATAAGTAGTCATAAAAGGATATTGAAATAAGATCGGTCTTAACTGAGCAATATACCTAATTTATCATCCAGAATTATAAATTATTATTTTATAAATCTCTATTAAATAAAATAAAATGAAATATCAATAATTCACCAGAAAAATATTAAAGATAACATAAAATATTTAGAACCCACCTTCGAATGTAATCCAGTTGGTGAATGCCGAGCACTACACTCCGAAACGGACACTTTTTTAACGCACATATGAATCCCGAGGAAGGAATTTGCGAAGCGGACACTTTGATAGGACACTGACAGGCCACTTTATTCGACAGAGGATGGTCGCTTGATAAGATAACACATTCAAAAGTGGTGGGGAGGTTTCTATGAAGCAGGAGAATCATGAAGCTACCACTTCATTACGGAATTTCTTTCCGAACGTCCATACTTCAGTGAGCACCATCCTTAAGATATATAAAAATAGTTGAACTTGATTCTTCAAGGTAAAGACCGGTTTAGAAATGGATTGGGAGTGTGCCATGTTTTACACAATATTTGTTTACATCTTTTTGCATAATAATTAATGAATCATATGAAATGTACTATGTGAGGCGATAAAACGTGCGCTTGTTCTGGTGAAGAATTTCAAATTGATCACATGATACAGCTTAAGCTATTCGAAAAATTTCCCCCTGGGTATCTGACAATCAGAGGAGCTGGTAAACTGGAGATACTTTGTGACACGTAAGGTAACTTTGGAACAATCACAGTTGAGAATTGTTTCGAAGTCAATACCACTGTTATGAGAATGTTATCAAGTGCATTGTTTTGTAAACTCCTACTGGTTAAGGTTCAATAGAGAGGCTCCTTTTCAAGTCTTTTCGATAATAATTTTAGGTAGATGATATTAGGTTGGGGGAAAAGAAATCCATTATTTTTTCGGTACATGGCTGTAGCGATCGATATCTCGTAAAGTATCGATCAAAAAATTTCAGATTTATGCTTTTTGTCAAGGTGACATTTCGCACAAAAAAAATTCATTTGCTGTTTTTTAGCTTGGTCTATTCAGTTGTCCTGAGTTACAGGGTGTCAAGATGAAAGTCAACAAAGAGAAAATTCGATACATTTTACAGTTTCCCTTTGTAGTGCCGGGACTGTACAAATGTGGAGAAATACAAAATTCTAGCATACGTGGAGCTCTGATTAAGAAGCCAGAGCGATTAGAAGGCACAAGAGCAGAAACAATGGAAAATAAGGCTCTAAAGGAGATAGAAGAATAGATACTAGAAACTTTTTATAGACCACCTACAACAATAAAAAACCCTCCACCATCAGTACCCGACATACCTGGGAAATATGTTTGCCTTGAAAATGAGAAACTTTCGAACCGATGGGTTAAATACTTCTTAACTGGGATGGTACATATCCTCCAAAAGCAGATAATACCCTTACCGATGGTGAGGACGTTGAATCCTCAGACTAGGAAGAGAATGAGCAGAGCTGAACAAAATTGTTGGCCCAGTATTCGTAAAGAGAAGAGTTGCAATGGCTAATTAGTACTACTTTTCCCGCCAAAGGCACTCGTGGTAAAACACTGTCAAAGCAAACAAAAATAATAATCTAGAAGACATTATTGTGTCTTGATCAACACTCACATATTGCTGTAAGAGTTTTCTAACCAAAGTTCTGTAAGATATCTGCTCAGATTCGAAACGAGGAATCTACGACACATATTCGGAGGTGACCAAGAAACGTCCCGAAATAGGAGAAGGGGAACTAATACAAATAAATTGAGGTACTTTTTAATAAACTTAAATAGATGTGAATCAGTTTATCAGAATTGGAGAATAACGCTGTACAGAGTATTCAATTCAACAGAAGGTTATAAATAAGTCTTCATTCGGAAACACACAAGTGAGAAGACCGTGTGGCTGGAAATGTAATTAAACTGCTTTGTGTCAGCAATCGAAAGGCAGCAGCAACTACCAAAGAAAATTTGCCATTTATGCTGGAGTAAACCAAATCTTGAATGAAAAAAAATCAAGTTCTCTTTTTGAGATGAAAGGATTATTTAGTGACGTTCTAGGAATGTTTGATGTAGGTAATAAAATTATTATCATATAGAAATAATGAATTTGTAATTAGGCAAGGGAGGTATAGTTGTGACACGCCTAAATATGTTTTGCTTATTCATTATTGTTTTCAATATTATTTTTACCAAAAAAATAAAAAATGTAAAATAAAGTATGTGTGCTTGAACAATGATATTTATTTATAAAAAAAACATAACATATAAACTAAACACAAAACTACTAATCTCAAAACATAAAATTAATTGATGATGAATTTTAAATAAAATATACTAATTCCAGAATATTTAATTTTTTTTAATTGTTGAGGTGAAAAAATTTCCAAAATGAATACAACCTATTCTATATTTTTCATTGTACAAGGTTTTGGGACAATAGTCCCATACTTATCCACCTTTATAATCCACATATTTTCAATTTCTATATAATTTAAATAATGTAGTGTAAAAGAATTTTAAACCATGATTATATAGATGACATGATTTCAATATGGAAATTGAAAATATGACAAATATATGGTGCATTGAGAAATTGTAAAGGTGCATGAGTATGGGACAATTGTCCCGAAACGTTGTACAGTGAAAAATATAGAATAGGTTATATTCATTTTGGAAGTTTTTTCACCTCAACAATTTAAAAAAAAATAATATAATCAAACTTACTAAAAGAAAATCCAAGAACAGAATATTTAGCTTTAACTTTTCAGAAGTTTCAGAAACTATTTAAAGTGTAAAGAGAAATGGGTGTAATTTTATACCTTTTCCTAATAATAAACATAAATAAATAACTTTATTTTGTAACTTAAGTTGTATATTAACCCAGAGTTAGCCTTTAGTCTTTATAAAGGTCTGATAATCATGAAAGCTGAGGAGTTGTATGTCCAAAAAGCCTGATGATAACTGAACTGAAATTTCAAAATGGCTTGTCAAAAAATGAAACTGAATTTACCAGTGCCTGATTTAATTATTTAGCAACCCTCAGTTTAGTATATAAGTAATTGTTTTAATGTTTAAGCTTTTATAGTCATACATACATATACAACCCAACTCCAACTAGTTTCAATAAAGTTTGTACTTTGAGATACTTTATCGAAACTATGGTCTTGACCAATTCAAACATTTAAAATTAAAATAATATAAAAAAATCTAAATGCATTGTGATTAATATTTTTATTATTGGCGCGACAGACCGTGGAGGTCCAAGGTCTCTCGCGATGTGCTTATGAAATATATCGTGCGTTTCATGGCGTGGTTTTCATAGGGTGGGTTCGTCACTCCCACGCCTATTTTTGTAAGTGCCATCCATTGGCTATCGGGTCTTACAAATGCCCGGGGGGGAGGCTGTGAGTGAGTATTGTATAATTATATGCTTGAAAAATCTCGGATAGGGCCGGGAGGACTCGAACTCGCAACCTTTGGGTTGGCAGACAGGCGCGTTACCACGCTGTTACCGTCACCTCATATAATATAATATATAATAATAATCTTCAGAAAGTAAATTACCTGAAAATTGTAAGTAATTACCAAACTAAGATCATAGTACAAATTTTAAACCTCTCAATTTTTATTCACCTAAAATTACTTTAAAACTTTAATTATAACACAATAGAATAATTACACCCTACCAGCAATACAATATCATAATATTTAATAGAATAAGGATCTAATTTTTATACGAAAAGATAAAGGACTTTTGAAGATCATTAAGCAAAGTTTATCAAAATTGTTAGAGCCCTTTTTGGATAAGCCCTATAGAAAAACCAATAGAAAAAAAAAAGTAGAAAAAAGGCTATGAAATATTAGGTTTTTCAGCCAGTGTGCACAGGGCTCATGACTGCATACTATGCCATTGAAAAACAAAACAAAAAAATACCTCGGTTATATAATTTTTCAATTTGTTTTAAGTTTTTAGGATGGTCATTCCAAAACTGTTTATATTCTATTTTCATGAATAATTGAGAAATAGATAAGGGTGAGTTCTAAACTGGAAAAGCTTAGCGCGATGGACGTTTAGTCGGACATAAATAAAATCTAAGATATGGAATAAAAATACATAGGTAAACGGTCAGAGGGTGTTAATGTCGAATTTTTATAACCATTCTGAGGTGTACTCTGTAACTTTGGTGCCAAAACTTTAAAAACCAGTTGGGACATTGGGAACAGAAGTTCTTGATCACATTAGGTCTTTAGATCTAGGTAGTTGATGATATTTTAGAAATCTGATTTTGTAATATTAGATTTTCTATCTACGAGAAATATGGAATATACAGTAAGGGTGAGTATTGCCATCCTGAATAATGAAGAAATTGACAAATAATCGCTCTTCAAAACATTTAATGATAATTTAAATGTTGTTTAAGGATGTGCGAGCTCACTAAATGTTGAAAATGTATCACCGAACTTTTGGAGTTGTAAAAAATGTATTTTCTATTGCAATGGGTTACCTAACCCTATATTAAACCATTCATTTTCTATAATATTTATCTTTAGAGGAGAAAATAGCTTATGAGCTATGGTTCATCGGGATTAATCCTTGTGGTTCATTACAGCCACTCATTTATCAATAGCGACACACATTCTTGTTTTATTATAAACTATCTTCTACTAGCGGCTTCAAAGATACTTCTTCATTTAGAAAAATATTACATGTTTTTTGTCCAATAAAGGTTGTTATAATTTATTTCAAGACAGTGCAGTCGTAAATACTTTCACAATATAGTTACATAATAATATTAAAAGGTGATAAATGTAATAATAAGGGTAATGACCTTCCGTGATCGATATAATGATTTCAGAACTATCTTTCTTACAGAAAAATTAAAGATGAAAGGAATATGGTCCGGGTGCGGTCAAAAAAACTCAAATAGTAGAAATATACTATTTTAATGAGCCAACGTTTCGCCCCTCGTTGCAGGGCTAAAAAAAGACACAAACACATAGTTACATAAGGAAAACAAAAACATAAGTGTAAAATAACAGGGGTATAAAATGTAAAAAAGTAAGATATAATAAGCAAAATTGTTCCGGTGACGAGGTGATGACGTAACAATACGCCGGTTAAACAGACGACCACTGCGGCGGATATTGCCGTTATTAGTGTTTGTATCTTGAGGGCCACGTGTGTTTTGTGACATACTGGAAGATTATTGATTGACCGTGTGTAAAGATGAAAGGAATATGGTCCGGGTGCGGTCAAAAAAACTCAAATAGTAGAAATATACTATTTTAAT
>NW_027111767.1:549761-584778 GCF_000696795.3 Halyomorpha halys
CAACAGACCATGGAGGTCTAAGTCCTCGCGCGATGTATTTCCTAATACATTTCAGAACTATCTTTCCTACAGAAAAATCAAAAGTATGGACACTTCATTATACTCCATAAATATTATTGTTTTCTTAGACTGGCCAAGTAACCATCAAGCTATGCTTATCCAGTCGTGGCAAAGCCTAAGAAACCTGGAATCGGGCGCTATTTCGATAAAATGTTTCACAATAAGTGTATATAATAATTTATACAATAATTCACCAAAAAAGAGAATCACCTCTAAATTATAGTTAATTGCCTAATTAATATCATAACATAAATTGTAACCTATTTATTTTTATTCACCTGAAACTACTTTAAAACATTTAATTATGATAAAATATAATAATTACAACCTCCTGGCAATAGAAAATTATAATAATATTCTGATTTTCCAAGTTTTCCCCTTTGTTTATATATACAATATAATAAATATTGTACAATGTCGTGGCAAATACAACGACAAGAAACTACACATTTCAATACTCCCAAGATCTACGTGGATATAAAAATATCTCTACAATAGAGAATCCTTCCTTGTGACAGGCGCTACAAAAATTATGGCATTTCTGATATAGAGGATTCATAAATGCAAGGGACCTGATAAAACAGGAAATTTCTACAACTACGGATTTCCTCTTAAAAGATCTTGTGACATAAAATAACCCATAATTTTGAAATGAAAATATATATTTATGAAAATATCGATAGGTTTTATGAGTCGCAGTCCACCCTCAAGCATCTACATGTGGCAGTTCTCCGTCTCGTATGTTGTATTACTAACGGCAATTAAGTCAATCCTGATTTTACGTTGTACTGTCACGATAGCAAATACCGTTATTAACTTTAAATAGTGTCTGTGATAGCTGTTACTAACACTGTCACCACGGAATCTTGGCTATAGAGTTATTCATTGATTTTTATTTTTCTGATTAAAAAATCATTTCAACTTTATAGACATGCAGTGCTTATTTGAGATCCATTATCGTATTATCGGAGGCGCAGTTTTTGATAATATAAACTATCGATTTAAAATTCGAGTGTTAACTATCATATCGATTAAATAAACTTTTCTAATTTCTTCTATATATAGGTCCAATAATATTATTATAAGGGCTTAGAAATTCTATTCAGCGTTTTTGAGGTCGAACGCTCAAGTATTGATTTATTTTAACAATTCACGTGCATTCGGAGTTGAGGTAAGTATGGACAGGCAACCTAGAAAATGTAATTTTGGAAAATCATTTTGTGTACATACGTTGGTTTAAGGGGGAAAGGAGGCATGACCCCCTCCAAAACTTATGCCAGGAAACTCACACGTCAAGCCTGTCTAGGAGGAATGTTTTGAACCCAATAGTAATAATCGATTTTCACAATTTCATTTAATATAATAGATTTCTAAAAATACCTTCCCACCCCAATCTTCAGAAAGTTTTACAAAAAAACCTAACATCCCAGAATACCGAGGAAAAATAATATACTGCCATATTTTTCCCTTTGGTATTTGAGGTAGCTTTGTATATAGAGTGATACCAAAAATGAGGCTGAATTTTAGATAAAATTTCTTCCTGTTCAAAAGAGAATCTTTTTAACCCTTCGCAGGGCGCGGTCAAGGATTCTCAAAATCGGGGCGCGGTGAGCCTGACAGGCACACGATACATAAAAATTCCCAAAGTCCCTAAATCGCCGTATTTAATTAAACAAAAAATTACCGATCATCTTGATGATGTAGACAATTAGGGATTAATGTAAAATAAATTTAAAACATTTCTTATTATTTATTTAGGTACAGAAACTAAAAAAAGTCAGAAAGCGGAATTCGCATATCATGGTTATGAATATAATCAAAATAGGACCTTTTATCCTAAAAAAAAATTCAAAAAGGGGGTCAGACATAAGTTGAAATGTGTGGGGGCAGAAATAAGTCGGATTCATCGTCCATCAAAGCCGATGAAGGCTCGCAAGAAAAGGCTGAAAAGCATGTTGCATAGAGTGGTTACGCATGAGGGGCAAATTCCTTGGTTGCAATTCACACAGGAGTAGTTCGTGAGCCGACGTATTTCTGTTTCCGCCATGCAATCACAACATATGGACCGCTTTTGGAGGTGGAGAGGGGTTGATTTTGGACGATTATCAGGTTGGCGGGATCTTGAGACGAATTTTCAAGATGTGAAGGCCGGATTTCAGCAGGCTTCTTCGCTGAAGTTGTCCGATTCATAGTTCATGTGACAATTCTTTGGGGAAAACTCTTCTTGGAATTCATTCTAATTGATTCCCAAGGTGAATAACCGAGGAATTGATCCCTCCCAAGTTCAACATAATGCAGAGAACAGTCATTGGCCAACGATGTGTATTTCGCTGCACGTTTTATGTGGCGTACATTTGGTTAGCAGTGTCACCTCCAGTTTTGTGAGCATTATAATACGTTATGACCTCAGGTTTTTTTTCTCCAGCATTTTTATCAATGGCTTTGGTTCCGAGCATAGAAGAAACCAGGAGTAATTCTTCGCAATAATTCTTGCATGTGACGTAGGTTGCCAACACCTTTTCGTCGTTGAAACCAAAAAGGCCGGAATATTGTGGTCTCCCTATAGAATATCCCTATCAAAGAAATACTGAAACAACGATTGAAGAATTAAACAAAAAATTAAGAGGGGCGATGAACCTGAAAGACCAGAAAGGCGCGGTGAGCCTGACAGGCACACGATCCTCATACCGTTTATGATAATGGTACCTGACGAAAATTACTCAAACACAAGTATCGAAAAACAGGGAAGTGCTTGAATTTACTATCTAAAGGGAAAAATATTGACCTTAGGTTTGAAACGTAATCGGGCGCGGTGAGCCTGTCAGATCAAAACATGTGTGACGCACTTTCTTGATGGCAGAAGATGAACTGACTGGGCGGGTTGGAACCACCCCACAAAGTTAGGAAACTAGCCGATTTGGCCAGAACCAGGTACCAATCCTTCCATAATAAATTTCCCAACCACCCAAACCAAATCATTTCTAACCTGGCTTCTACTTTACTACCTAATAATCCTCCAAGGCGTCTGAAAAGAAGATGGCCTCAAGATCTTCTCCTTTAGAAATGTTTTTTGGAGTTCTACCAATGGGTAGATTCTGCTCATGTTTGTATCATGTCATTATATCACTTACAGCAAATTTACTAGATGTGTATTTATGTATACAGTTGTAAATAACAATAAATAAATTATTTAAAAAAAAAAAACTTTTTTTTTATGGTCTTCAAGCGTTAATGAAACTAATTGATTTGTATTCCTCAGAAAAATGAAGAGAAAATATTAATTACCTCAGTGACCAGGCTCTGCTGCTTATGATTTTCATAAATTTTTGTTTTTGAATAGATTAGTAATTGAGTTAATCATGGCCATCTGTAACCAATGACAACTTCAGTTGTTTTTCAATTTGTCCAATTTATAAAGTTGTAATCTAGTTTTATAGATAACGAAGTGCAATTTATACTATGTCAAATATTTTAACTCTTTTATCTCTGTCCTGTCAGCAGACTTTTATGAAAGCTGTCCGAAAATTAACACTGATACTGGTGCTGAACCTCTCAGGTCCAGGAGTAAGTTTATTTGTACCTACCATTAAACTAATATGGTTAGGGATCTTCTAACACTTACATCATCCTAACAAAGATAACCAAAGCTAACAACAGTGTTCTTTCCTCCCAAGGAAAGTCTTAGGTCTCAGACACCACAAAAGCAATCCTGTAATACTGCATTAGGGATAAAATAACAACAAAAAAACAAACCATTACTTCAAGGAAGTTCTTACTAACTTGCAACAATCATAAGTCGGACAGTAGTCAAGAACAGACTGACATTGATTAGTAATTTAGTAGTAGTCATCTATTAGTGATAGTATTTCAAAGGCTGATGACATATATATAAGCAGTTCCTATTTCTGGTTTTTAAAATAAGTTTATATCAATTTTGTATAAAAAAATCTTCTGAAACAAATATTAATAAGAATTAATCCCTCAGTTTTCAAATATTTTGCTTATAGTGAAAATCCTTCCTACTTTCATATATTCCTATACATTTTGGAGCTCTTCCCTCATCTTCAGGATAATACATCTTGTACATAATCCAAATCCATATAAAATACTTTCTCATAATTTAGTTCATGTATAATGTACACTACTCATTTTTTTCATTTTCACCACCATGAATATCTCATTACTTCAGAGATCTAGTGCCAACATTCGAGGGACTTTGAGGGGTACCAGCATTGACTGTTAATGTGAGAAGTATAACCACACTTAGGATTAACAAACAAAATTAAAATATTTGAAGGATTCACTACTTCAACAAGTTTGTATGAAAGTTTAAATACAAATTTAATTTTCAAATCATTCTAATATAGAAATCTAGTTGCTTTATTCTTCATAGTTAATTACATGAACAAAATGGTTTAATTTGATATAAAAAATTTTAATAACAACTCTTGAACTTCATACTGAAGATATTGACAACGTAATGACAATCCTTTAATTACTAACAGAGCCAACATGACTTAGTTGAAGCAGTTTCTTAATTTCTTAAATTTGTTTTGAACATAAGCCACTTAGTTTTTATTAAATACAAAACAAAAGCTTTATATTTAAAAGATGCTTTAAAAATAATAACAATAAATACTTCAATAAGACTTACCTCATAAAAAACTATATAACTATAAAAATATTTGAATATCCTGTTAAAATTAGAGAGTAAACAAGCAGCAGTAATATAAAACAAAACAAAAAACAATTTAACATTGATGTCTATAATCCGGAAGCATAACACAACTACAATGATTATACATTTCTTCATACCAGAAAAATATAAATAAAATTTATAGAGATATAAGTATGTACAAAAAGGATAAACCTAATTTTAATTATTTAAAAATACAATATTCAAACATATAAAATAGGAATAAATAATAGGGTTACTTAGGTAAAACTGTACAATACCAAAGTGTAATAAAGAAAATGTATAAAAAGAAATATTAAATATGATAAGTACAAAATTCTTAATATATATATATAAATATATACATATACATACAAAAAAGTTATTCCTTAACACCAACAAGAACACTACATTCTAAAGTCCTATGTTTTAAATTAATCAATAAATCAAGTAAGAAAAATCAGAACCCATTAAAAACTACGTTATGTATCCAGTTTGAATAAATAATAATTAACATTCAAATCTTTCAACAATTCACTTAACCTTAAGAGGTATTAACCATTATATCACTAATATACCACTTATTGCTCCGGTTGAAGAATATACAAAAGCTCAAGGCATATATAAAAATAATTTAATATCTTTAAGTTGAACAAAACAATTTATATTACACATAGTATTATTTTTTATACTCAGGTCAAAAATTACAACAATATATTTAAATGGAAATTATAGACTAGAACATCAATTCAAAAAAATTATATGAAGCATTTATAAAAGCGATAAACAATCGAATTAAGAGCAATTATCAACCAAATTTGCAATGTAAGAAGTAGAGTGAGAAAGTTAAACATTAAAAGAATAATAATAGCAAATCGTAGCAGTAAAGCAATAATTCATAAAATTTGGCCACATTTTTAAACAGCCAACAATAATTATTCGTATAATCAAAATTGAATTTATTATAAATATTTACATATGTATTTTATATACAAAAGTCATAGTAACCATCATGCTTTTTCTAAAAAAGTTATTTGAAACATTTCTCCTACTGTTTTAATTTTTAAATCGCAACACTAATCTAAAAAATATATACATAAAAGTGATTGCACATTTGAGTATTTAAGGATTTAAAAACAAAAAATAAATCACTGCACTTATATGTACAACTTAAACACTATTCGCATTGGCTAAAATTTGTTGAAAGTTTTAGGGAACACAATTACACATTCTAATCTAAGCTTAGATTATTGTTACAGGTTCTTCTGAAGAAACGACAAAAGCATTGTTTCATAATGTTTACTAGCATCGAGGGATCTTAGGCTGTGTCTTTCAGTGGGATAAACCTAGAAATATAAATAAGAAATTATCGTGCTTTCACATAGCTCATTAATTCATTTTTTATAACAAATTTATTATAATAACGTATTGTACTAATAGCAAAAAATTGTGAGAATTACTTGTAGCTGATAGGGTTTTCCTCTTCTTACAAGCTGGCTAATAAGTGAACTAGTGTGTGTAAAATGAACATTTTCATCAAGGAGTCCATGAACAATTAATAATCGATTTTCTCTGAAAAAGTTTATAATATATTAGAAAAAAAAATAACACACCAACACTGTAGTATGTATATGATAAATTAGAATTAAAAAAATATCAAAATTCAGGAAGAAACAAGCAAAATCTAAAAGAAACACTTTCAAAGATAATAGTAATGCAAGAACAATAGAATCCTGCTGCAAACTGTCCAGATTTATGTCATAAAAAAAAAGAAAGAAATTAAAAACATTTTTTTCACAGAGCTTTCAGAATACTTTCAGCACTTAAATAATGTTGAAACGTTTTTATTTGGAAAAGTTGAAAAAGTTTACGAACATATAAAGTTCTTTTAGCAACTGATTCTTGTAATTAAGAAATGAATAAATTTGGAGAATCTAAGTGTGGAACTAGAATGATTAACGCAGACGTTTAAAATTTAAAAATAGTAAAAAATAAATAAATAAAATTAACACAAAATTTGAATGAATAATTGGAAAATTTAAATAATTGAGGCCTTCTCATTTCCAATATGGTGTTCCATTTAAAAAGAAGACTTAAAACATATGGCTAATTAGCCATGCCAGCACCCGAGTGGCCGAGAAAACAAATCCACTCACACTCACCAACCAGCCTTGGTCAGAGGCGATCTTTTTTTTATTCTGCAAGGGATCGTGAGTGAGTAAGGACGCTGCCGAAGAGCCTTCCGGTAGCCGAGGAGAGGGTGGAGAAGGGGACATGGAAGGGAAGAAACAGAAAGCATTAAGGCACAGAGTAAGTCCACATAATTAATACCATCATCATCATCAACAGTCATTATCATCATTAAACCCCAGTCAAAATTAATTAATTATCTCTAGCAATAAATGTTTTATTTCAGCCACCCCTTATCCATTTAATAACAATAGATTTAGTGTTTAACCACTATCTCTTGTTCAACCAACCTCTATAAATAAATTCTCTTTCTGTCACCTCATGCTTTATTTTATTCAATTAATTTCATACAGTCCACTACAAATTCAAACAATTGATGCCAATCAAACTCAACTTTTATACCAATCCTTAATATCATTTTGTAGTAAATAATAAACTCACTCATCAGGAAATTGGTTGACATATGTCAAGATCGATCCATTTTTATAACCTTGAGGATTGTTGCTTGGTAGATCCATATATCTTTCGGTATATCCTGTATCGTAAAGTGCCCAAGATGTAACAGGAGCACCAGCTACTGCCACCTAATTAATGAAAATTAATAATAAATCCTTATGAAGTATTTTTTTTTATTGTCATTGTTTAAAGAGGAAGGATAGTTAATCAATAACTTCATGACTAATTCTAATTCTTACATGAAAGAATGTATTCCATAATCCATAACACAATGAATTAAACAAAAATGATTAGGGTTCATTTTTGTTTAATTCATTAATTCATTAATTCAGCTTTTCAACATTAGAGACATGATCAAAGAAAGTTTAATGAACTATACATTGCAGTGTTATAAACAAACCAACAATTTAATTCAATAAAATTCAGTAAATTCATAGTAAAAAAAATTAAAGATAATTTAAAAATTTCAAGTAGGGCACAATATGAGTAATAGAGTTAATATTTCAATTTTCACATAGGCTGCAGATGGGAAAACTAGTAAAATTACAAATAATTTTTTTCCTAAAGTAATAGTTAAGACAACTGCACCTCAATAAATAGCACCAATATTACTACTATTAATTGCAATAAACAAACATTGAACTTTCAGTTGTACTAAAAACATTAAAACCACATTTTTAGTAGCGTAAGCTTTTTGGGTATAGTTAATAAATAAATTGAACAATGTTTTATTTATCACTTTGTCATACAACAATAATTATTTAAATAATATCTAAGATTTTTATGTCTCATTTTCTTTCATTGGTTTGCTTATTAGACTAAAAAAACTTTAACTGAAATGATTTTTTTCCCTTCTTAATGGGCAACTCAGTTAATTAGAAGCACTCTTAATCAACTACAAAATGATTCAGATTTTTCTGTATTATTTAAAATAGAAGACAAATAAGATGCTTTATTATATAATGATTCATTACATACCAGTGAGGCAATATAAACTGCTGAGTGAAAAATTTATATATTACTCATCAAGTCAATGCTTAATATTTAGTTCAAACAGTTCAGGATTGAACCTTTTTAGAATCAGTGAGGTTCCATATTATCCAGTAAACATGAAATAGATAGTAAGTAAATATAACTTATAATCTTTGTAATTATCGTGATAAATTTCTAATTTATTATCAAAAATAAAGCATCGAAGATGTCATAATAATAACAAGGTAAAAAAGTATATGATTTAATGATAATAAAAAAGTCAAGATATAATAGTAAAATAAATATTTACTTTAAAAACATCAGGATGCTGAGCAAGACCCATGAGGCTCAAATAACCACCATAAGACCATCCAAATATGGCTACACGAGACATATCAACAAAACTCACTTCTTTAGAGAGCCACGTCAACATTTCTATTTGGTCTTCTAATTCTACTGTTCCCTAAAAACAAATCATTTTATTTTATATATAAACAACAAATATTGATTACAAAATACAGTGAAACTTCTACATAACTGACATTCACAGGGATGATTATTTTGTCTGTTATAAGGAGGTTTCCATTAGAAGGGGTTAACATAAAAAGAACACAAAAATGAAATAATAGAATTATTTATAGATCATTACTTAAAACTGTGATGCCTCATAAATCTGAATAAACCAATAATTATACAATTAAAAAAAAAAAGTATTGGAATATTAAGGTGAAGATATTTCCAATGGATTTTTTTTTTCATAAAAAACACATTTTTTTACTTTTAGCAATGTTTCGTTATATGTTTCTCCATCTTCAGGTTATCCAATTCCTGATTTAGATTTAACTTTATCCATTTCTTAATTAAAATATTAAAAATAATGATAATAATTTATATAATACAACAATTTTATTGATTTTATAAATAATTATCATTATTGACAAAATTTTAATTCAGAAATGGACCAAGTTAATTATAAATAATTGGATAACCCAAAGTCAGGGGAAAATATCCTGAAATGCTGTTGAAAGCAATAATGGTGTTTTTATGAAAAACTCCATAGGAAATATCTTCACCTTAAAATTCAAATACATAAACAATTAACTTCCTAGTTAATAATCAAGAAAAAAAAGTCATTCAACCATTATTCTATAGACATCTCGTATCAACTATCATTTTATATATACACATGCAATTTGTGACCTGAAAAATTTATTCCTGGCATTGTGAGTTAGTATATTCATATTTCATAACCTTGTCCATTATAGTGAACAGTGGTGATGAGGAATTAAATTGGTGTTCACATTCAGAGAGGAGGGTTTCAAATGCATTAAAGAGGTGCTTTGCTTTGGCCTAAATAAAATTGTTCTTTAAAAAAAGTTTCTATTAGAAAAGGGTTAGGGGAAGTCTCACATTATTCATTTTTGGTAATAAATAGTGAGAATTATGCCCACACACTAGATTACTAGTTGACCTACTATTAAATATTATTTTTTTATGTTCCATCCTAAGGGAATCCAATATATATATCCAATAATCCAATTTATTAGCATAGAAAAGTAGTTAGCAACATAATCCAGTATTCTCTATTCTATGATAAGGTCCCTAAGTTGAAAACTAGTTTAGTTACTACTTTCTCAATATTGCAATGAAGAAAAATGTTAAATTCTTACTACTTCCTAATCCAATCAATCATTCAGAATTTCAAATCTGTTATTATCAACAAACTTCGGAGATAATGGTTCAAGATCCAGCGTTTATATTCGCTTATGCCACTGTCTTGCAGGTATGATAGTGAAGTATATTTAGTTTTCTACTTTCACTTATGGAATACTGTGTTTTCAATTTCATTTCTATGTAAGAAAAAGTGCCAGAGAAGGTACGATCTCAGGTTTACCATTTGTCAAATGACACATAAAATTATCAAGCAATGTGAGATAAATGTGTAACATTTTCAATCCTACATAAAATAAAAACATTAATCTTTCAATGCCTCCTTTTTTTAAGTCACTAAAAAATGGCTAACCCACAGATAAGTCAAGATTGAAAGAAATACTCCAATTTTGAATAAATTCTAATCGCCGAGTGGTCTAGCATCATCATAAAGCAAAACGTCACTCCTAGCAGTATAAGCATAAATGATTAACTGGTAATGAAGTCCAACAGAATATGTCCTCTAGAATCACCAATAAATGGTTTCATAAATCTAGTGAGGTTCATTCTTACTTTTTTCACGCCCTTTACACTAATGTGCAAGGAAATTGATTCTCTGAACAAACTGTGCAGCTGTTTGAATCCTTCTCATAATACGTAATATATTTGTAACTTTTATAAGGAACAGGCTGAAGTACTTTCTCTCCACTTATCCAATAAACATTGGTATGACTATCAGCTTAACACGATCAATATTGCTTCCCATTCCTAATTTCAACCTGTCGTCCCCCCACCCTCCTCCTTCTTCCTTCTAATCTCTTTTTTTCAAACTTCACATAACCATTCCCATTTGTATACAACCAAACCTAATAAATACATTTTTTACTCTAAAGACCTCCAAAGTAAATAATGTTATGACTAAATCAAAACCTAGTTTAAATTGATGGAATGCTTATTCATATATATATATATTTGTTTTAATGTTACTCACAGATAAATAAGTTAATACAACTGTCTACTATACAGAAGTTTCTTTGTATACATATAAATAAATAATATTGCCTATATAATAACTAATAATACTTCAATAAGAATTTATTTTACCATCCTGTGTTTGATGTGTGATTCAAATGCCAAACCTCTGTGATATGAACCTCGCGAATCAATAGCAATAACACAATACCCTTGTGATGCCAGCATATGTAGTCTGAGGTATCTTAAATCCTGTAAAACAAAAGAATGTTACAACTTGAATACTTATTGTTAATAAAACTAAAGGTGGCCAGTGTGAAGGAAGAGTAGTAATACCCTCTTCAAGTTCAACCAATTTCATTCAAAATATGTTTTCCTAAACGAAAGGGAGTGAATATATTAAAAAAATAAATTGTAGCCTAACTTGTATAGATTATGCCAGATTATCTATGAAATATAATGTTTACATTTACCCTTATTAGTTTACCTAAAAAATAAAGTTAAGATATGGGATTTGGTTGAAAATATTAAGATGTTACTGTACAATTCAAGAGAAAAATACATGAGACTTCACATTAGCACACCATGATGACCTGATAAAGAAGGTAAAACAACTTTAACTTTGTTTAGTAAAAATGTAATATCAAAAAATGAATTGGTAACATATTTAATAATTAAATTTATAAATAACTTTCTATCATAATAAAATTCAGAAATTCCATGGCTAAGAATCTGGACAAGACTAACTCCATTAGACATTCAACACTTAATTTTATTTTTAAGTATTATCTACAATATTCATGAAAAATGTTTTTATAAAGTCCAAACAGATCTCTTATAATAGAAATAGAAACATAAGAATACAATACCTTAAAAGTATTAGTGACAACTTGGACTTCTGGTCCTCCATAGACATTCAGGACGGTTGGATATTTCTGACCAGGAACTGCATTGTAAGGACGTAAAACCATTGCATATAGAACATCACCTGATGAGATTTCATGACTGTACAAATCAGGTGCTGGAACTGGATTTTCTAAAACTATATAGTTCATCAATAGCACGATGGTATTAAATAAAATAACAAGTATATACTAAAACAATATGTTGTAAATACAGTTCCAAAAACTCCTTTCTTTATCCAATAATAATCAAAATCATTCTTATAATTAACATTTTAATTCACTAGATTTATTAATAAGATGTATGGGAACAGAAGTTGACAAACTGGACACACTTGAAATTCCAAGAAAGTGAATAATCTCAAAAGAAAAAATGGTCTAATAAAAAAAAAAAAATATGATCATAACAATATCCCTCCTCTATAGTTCAATGTACTTAACAGGCAAAAAATAAGATAGATGGAAATTTTCATGAGATAAGATAAGAAATTAGAATTGATAAATAGGATTTGGTCTGGGTGCAGTCAATTAAATCTCAATTAGTAAATTGGTGTACTATTTGAGTTTTAATTGACCGCACCCGGACCAAATCCCATTTATTGATACACACAGTCAATCACCAATCTTCCAGAAATGAGAATTGATGGGATATAATAAAATAGAATCAACACTAACCTCAAGTTATATTCCATTCATGAATTGAGCGGTCTATAAATGTTACGAGTTTAAATGCTGATCCTGGTAATATTTATCATTGATCTGGTTGCAACAAAAATAAACAGTTTTATAAAGAAAGAAAAATAAATAAATTTCGGATATAAATCAAATATAATAAAGGAATAGATCAATTAATTCAGCAAACAGGATATTTATTTTACTATTATTAAACCTTAACAACAAAAAAACTAATTTTGAAGATCAAAAAAATATATTTGAAGGTCAGAAGAAACATTCCAAAAATTTTTTTATCACAACCACATAGTATCTCATATATCACAACTACTGAATTTAGGAAAAACATCAAAATTCAACACAGGGGATACATCCAAATTTATTCTTTTTGTGGTATACAGTGTTTATGGGGATATCTATACTGCAATAATGATACAATAGATGATTTTTTCTCTCAACTCAAAATTAATTACTCAGGACCTCCAAGAAATAAATATTAAATAACCCAGACAGGGATCGAACTCACATTCTTCACAACTGTCTTAACCTCTAGTTCATACAGTTATATAAGAAATTTAAGTGAGTAGTAACGATGTAAAGATAAGGTAATGAACAGTAATAATCTAAAAATATACATACTATACTTATTTAGTTTAATAAATATATATTATATATTACCTTGAGGTTCAACAAGATGTCCGATAGGGGTTAAAGTAATGCCATCAACAGTTGCATCAGTATGGGTAATCCTGAATACTAAGCAGGCTGGTAATTTTTTAATATTTGAATATGTAGCAACGCATATGGAACAGTCCTGAAATTAAATGATTAACCAATGTAAAATCCAGAAAATTATTGAATGGATGTTAACTGGAACTTTAATAATTTAGTCTGATGAAAATATCAAATATGTGATACAAGACCGCAACACACCAGCAATCAATCCAGTAGTTATAAAGTTTAGCCATAACCAAAAAAAAGTAAACCCCTTTAAAGTGTTATTGCTCTGACCAAGGACTAGGAATTATTATTAGTATAAAACAAAATAAACAACAAAGCTGTGGTCAGTTCATCTATCGGACAAGTTTCTTGAGGGTAAGAAACTAAACATTGTCATTGGAATAAAATGCAAATAGTTTTTGAAATTATTACAGTGTTTGGTAATCTTCAATAGTTAATTATAGCAACTGACTTCTGCTTGTTCAAGGAATACAGCACACCAAAGGGGCATCTATCAGCATTGATTGGGCAGATAACCTAAATATGCTAAAGAATAAAACGTTTATAAAACCTTTCACTTCTTTCATTTATGTTCATATAGTTCAAAAATCAGGGTATAAAATAAGAGGTGGTAAATACAACCACATAAACAAGCTTTGATAACAATTACATATTGGAAGGGATGGTAGAAACTGTATTGAATAAAATATGATACAGCTAAATAAAAAAAAATTGAAATTCAGATTAGTACCCACTTCAACTAGTTTGTCAGGGTGCATAGCTGGTCTTGAACTCATATTCGATAGTTTAATAATTTAAATTAATTTTAGTTATTACTATATTATATTATGTTATAACGATTAATTCAACTTACTTCATTAATTTCAACTTTATAAGAAAAACCAGTATGAGTTAAAAGCCTGACTTGCCCAGGATAATAAATAGAAACAACATAGAGGTGTTTTTCAAGTGGTGTCTCCTTAAGTCCAGTAAAATAGACAAGTCCCCTTTCAGAATCAACCCAAAGACCTTCATCTAGAACTGCCCAGTCTCCGGAAGTTAAAGCAACAACTGAAGTGCTGCGACACTTCACTAAAATAAAATAAATATATCTTTATTAATGCTATTGTATTGCAATATAAATGTAACATTATTTCATACAAATATAGAAAATTTACAAAACAAATATAGCAAAAAAAATGTATACAAATTTTTATTATTTCGTTTTCCAGAATAAACTAATAATAACATTTATTACTCTCTCCATGAACTGATTAGTGACTTCAAGCTTAGAAATCACAGATGATCACATCAGTTACACTTAAATCTGAACTGATAATTGATAAATGTAATGCTGAAACATGCACTGGCTGTAGCCTCACATATCTACCTCGTCAGTGATCACATACAAAGCCTATACACTCTGGCAGTGATGCATTAGTAATTATATCATCAACATGTAAAGAATATATTCCTCTTTATGGTATATATAATTACACCATTGTTAAATGTTTAAACAAATCGATTTGCTTTCATTTCCCTTTTCTATTCACAGAATCATATTGGGTTTCATGGGTACCACTGACCCGATGAGCCAATCTTTCTAACCACAAATGATGTTTATAATCCAACTCGATTTTACAACGATAACAGGCCAAAGTGTTCAGTTATTGCAACTTAGACCCTATTCATCAGTGATAGACACTATTATCACTACTAGTTAAATACAAATGTCATAAACAAAATTAACAAATCTTAAAAACAGCCGTAAATTAAATAATTAAAACTATGTCATTGCATCATCAAAAAAATCAAAACCTATTAGAATAAACTCTTGTTACTACGAATTCCTCATTATAGGGAATTAAAATCATATTTTCTCAAAAAAATATATTGATTTTCCAATCGCATCTTCATTATAATGGAATAATTCCTTTAGTATAAACTGTGAACTATTTTTAGACCTCTAGTGAAAAATAACTTGCTTACAACGAGCTTAAAAGACATAGTATAAATTAACATTAATCAATTATTAATAATATAATGACAATTATATAATATAATTAAATTAATAACAGTTTATTGTCAATTTCAACAGTTCCCTTGAACTCAATGAATTGGGTCACTGAATGTTAAATGGGCAGTTCTCCACTGGAACTTTTGGAAAATTAAAAAAAAAATGTTTAATTTTTTTCCAGCCAAGAATAATTGTAAAATAAATAACAGTATCTTCCGACTTTATTATAGCTTTCAGTATAAATCTTCAATATGACAGAAAATTTAAAGAAATATTCAAGTCAACAAATTTAAGAATCAATTCACAAATCAAATAAAATAACTCATATCTCATGTTAAGTATAAAACTCATATATTCATTGAGTATAATATGTAAAATTTCAATAAAAACAACCTAAATTAATAAAAAATATTGAAATGAATATATGAATTCTACTTTTGCTTTATTGTATTGATTTCACATAACATATAAAATTTAGATTCAACAAAATAAGAGAAAAATAAGCTAAGTTTGGTGGAAAATTCTTACTTTCACTGTCATCGAATGTAGCATCAATACCATTACTAATTGATGAAAGGTGTGCAGTGACCAGATAAAGATGCCGAAAACCTGTCTCCTCACTTGCCCAAATAAATGTCATTTTTCCACCCTCCATTGTCGGCATTATATATAATAAATCGCTCACCTAAAGTATAAAAAAAAAATTCTACAAGTAAAGCCAGCACTAATGAAATAAACAGAAAAAATTGTCTCTACCTGCAAATAAACTGTAATCATTAATAATATATTATACTTTAAGATAAATTATATGATATGATCATTAAATATACAGTAGGTTTTATGCCTTAATATCCAAACTAACTAATTAATACATCTACATTTATAAATATAATCAAGTTGGTCATACATTAATGAAATAAATATAAATTAATCTTAAATTACAAACAACATACATTTATCCATATATCTGATGTTTGCCTTGCAATAACATGGACGAGGGGTGAACCTGGATCATCTAGTCTCCCATCTAAACGTGAGTAAACATTAGGGGGAGGTTCAACGAAGCTCTCTAACGGTATAACAACAAGTTCTAACCGTTTCTGCCTTCTATCCAATAACTCTAGCCATATACTGAAAAAGTAAATAAAACAGTAAATTACTAAGTTTTTTTTTCATATTGTAAAAGCTTCTGATGGATTTCGTATCTAAGACACATTGATAACAGATAGAAATAAAAAAGTCTGTTATTATTCACGTGTAATTGAATAAAATTAAAATCAAATCAATGATAGTTAAGAAAATTAAGATACTCTTTAGAATTACTTACTAGTTTGAATCAGGTGTCCATCCAGCTCTAACAATGTATTCAACCCAAGGAAACATCTGAGAAATAGGCTGTCCTAATTCCAAAATTCGTGATCTTAATATTTCATTTTCACTAACAGTTAATTCAATCAACTTAAAATTTGATTTGGAATTTGGAGACCCAGCCCGTGGGAACCTAAAACAAAATTAGCTCAAGCTTTGAGACAATCTAATAATATAACTTAAAATTAAGGTATACTAAACGTCATGATTCCATAACAGAGAAACATAATCAACATTATAAAATAATTGAGCTACCAGAGTTGATTTCTATAAACCATGACAATTAACACTTAATTTTCATCAATATTTTTTTTAGTGAAATTGAGGCTTATCAGTAATTATGCAACACTATACTTGCCAAATTAGCTACACTTGGCAAAATTTATTTCAAAGAGGCACAAGTGAAATAATACAAAAATGAACATACCCTCGGGTTAGAAACAAAAGTGATCAAGTAATTTTGATAAAAATAGCACTTGACCTCTTTTACTGCCAACTTAATGACATTAAAATAGTTCCACAAACAATTAAATTTGTAAAAATAATAAGACAACTAAATATAAAAATCAGCTTTACCTGTATTGTTCAACTTCACCATTTGGCAGATAAGTAGAAGAAGGAAAAGTATAAATATTTACTTCGCTGTCATCGACCTCTTCGTACAGAATCCTATAAAGTCCATCTAAAAAATGTCAAAATTAGATGTAAATTAAATTATATGAAATAAAAGTTAAGACATCAAAACGTGGCCCTTGTGTCCACTTGGACCTCTAACTCACTAAAAATCTTAATATATTTTTTGGACTGCTACTCAAGATATTTTTAAGTCTTCTTTACATCCATCATTAATTTTTAAAAACCTGTGCATGTCTTTTAATCCTTCCATTATTTCTATAACATTCTGTAGAAAGCTTCCCCTCTCAGCTATTTGCAACTTCTGTCTCTTAGCTCTCATCTCTATACTACAAATTACAATTTTCAACTTCCTGTTTTCTTTCATGTTCAAAGCATTGAAATGGTGGCGAGAGGCATACTTCGATAGTTTCATAAAATAAAGCTAATATACAAAGGATTGATCGAAAAGTTAAGAATTTATATTAGGCCAATCTTCAAACGAAAGTATGAAGTCAAACCAAATATGCAACATTCTAGAAGCATAATTTTCAAATTGATAAGTCAGACTAGTTTATCCCTCAAGAATTCTCGCATTAAATATATTTCCTTCTTTTTCATTCATTCAAAATATAAGGGATATCATGCTCATTTGTATAAACAATACAATATTATCAAAAAAGTTTATTGAACACACACACACAATTAATAAAGCTGCATACTTTATAAAGACTAGCTTTAAGTAACAGTTATAAGTAATTATGTTGCCCCTCTAGAAAATTTCACTTTAGTTTTACAGTTAAAATAAGTTATCAATAAACGTATATTAACCCTGAAATGTACTTACACACATCATAGCTAGGCCATATATGAACGGATGTTTTGGGTAGGCTATGAATTTTTGGTAGGAGTCCGTGGTTGGAGTAATTAGAGATACAAATATTGGAACAGTTTCCTCATAAAAACATTACATATGCATGCACACTAAACATATTTGGTACAGTATTTTATCAATATTTTGAGCTCCAATTGTACTAACCATTCTTAGAATATCTGTGTGATTCATGCAATAAAACCTATGAATCGGTATTTAGCTCAAAATATTGTTTTAAAAGACAAATAGACTAAACACATTTTCAGGATCTTGAATTAGACTTGTTTCAAAACATTCATGGTATCTAGTTGAATAATTCGAGCCATTAAAACTAAAAATCGGCCGAGCCGTTCCCTTAAATGTCACATACATACAAACGGACAGATTATAATAAATATCTAAAAACATTATTATTCATATTTCAAAGTGTTTTAAGATTAGGCATGAGAAAGAACAAAACAAGTGATATATTAAGTGGCGCTGCGGAAGCTTAACTTAAAATAAGATTTGACCAGCACCTAATTTTTGCACAGAAGCTAACCTTAAAATAAGATTTGACTAGCACCTAATTTCTGCACTATCTCAAAACTGTTTAATTTTTTTCCATGGAATATACTTGAGTATTGATCTCCACATTGTAAACTTTAAAACCCAATTTTTACCTCATGATCTCACTTCTATCAGAGTTTTGAAAATTTTTTTTTAATAACTTTTATTAAATTTTCAGTAAGAATTTAAGAATTGAAATTGAGAATCATAACTTATTCAAGAAATTCCCTTTCTTTTGTTACCTTTTTCATAAAAATGTATCACTCTTAAAAGCACGAAAAGGGATCGATACGACCATGTTATATATATTGTAATATCCTCTTTTTTAATCAATAGTTGATTTTTATATATAAATGATTTTAGTTATGTTTTTATTTAATGTATACCATTTCAGTATTGTTTATTTGTTATGTTAAATAAAAAATGCAAGCTAACCAATTCTGTTCGGTAAAATATGCAGTCACAAAAAATATCGTATAAAGCCAAGATGGCGGCAGGTCAAAAGTTTGTTGAATCGCGGCCATGTCGAGAAGATTTAAATATTTTAAAAAACTTTATATTCACTTTCCATCATAATTGAAATTACAATACATTTAAGAAAAAATAGAAGCTAAGAATAAATATTAAAGAAAATGATTCATAAAGGAAATTAAAAGAAAAACTCAAAACCGTAGAGCTACAATCGATGTTGGGAACAAGCACCTATAGAAGGGGAAGGAGAAGGAAGAGAGCTTGGTTTTTGGATTCATTTGTTGCTTAGGCGGGAGATAGATATCGCCTAGAGGCAGGATGTCCTGTAGATCCCTTAGCTACTCTAAGTGGTAGACATCTTGAAAAAAGAAGACATTGAAGAGTCTCTCAAGAAGAAAAAGGGACTCTTTGACTGAATCGCCAAACAACAAACTTTGGTGGATGAGAAGTGAGTCGAAAACTGTCAGGGAACCAATGCTATCTTTCATTAATGTTTGTTTGCAGAAAGTTTGCCAACAGTCAGTGTTTGTTTGTTGAGAAAATCATCAAAAGAAGATTCTATGAAATTGGTTAGTTTTGTTCTACCTAAAATTAAATACATTTGTAAAAGAGATATTAATTTAAATTAAGTGTTATTAAAAATTAATGTTCTGATTGCCTAGAAACTCATCCTGGGATTAAGATTCAAAATGATATAAAATTCTACTATCTATTTAATATTTAAGCTTTTAATTTGAACCCAAATTATACTTTAGATATGAGAATTAAGTTAAAACTATCAATTTTCGTTTTTATTCACTTTAAATAATTCTTGAATATTACAATATTTACAATCGTTATGATTTAAAAATACAAGATGTTATGTGAAAATAGAACATATTACCAACATAGTATTAATATACTTAAATGTAACTGAGTAATTAATTTATTAATACCTTTGGACTCTGGTTGCCACCAAAGACCTTGATAACGATTGAACTCTTCCTGGATTACATATGATGGGTTTCCAGATGATAAAGGATCATCAGCTATGTTTCTACCTCCTCTATGAGAAAAGGTCAAACGCTCAGATATTCCTAAAAAAAAAGAAGAGAAATACTGAAAAAAATTAAGCAATAAAAGTAAATAAGGATATTTAAAAAAAAAATGCAAGTAATTAAGTTATATAAATACTTAAAATAATCATTATAAAAAATTAATATATTTAACCAATAAAAAGAAAATATTTAAATTGTTGTATAGGTTTACAAGAACAGTAAGGTTGTATATTTATCAAGAGGTCACCATATTAAAGTCAAAGTGATGATATTCAGTTAATGAGATTAAATAATGAAAGACAAAATTTATTCCAACAAAATATGATCATCATTGTTAGAAATTTAGTATTTTTAGAAAATAATCGAATGCCAAAAAATAATACTATATTTCATTAGTAAGTTTGCTAGATGCAGAGGGTCCACAAGAGCTTAAATTGTCATGTAAGTGTTTAAATGTTCAAGCACAGTTATATGCATGGAAAGTTGAGTAAGACATTGCTTGCTTCAGGTGGTTTCATTCTCTATTCAATACTAGAGCTCTTTCATAATTGCTAGAACATGACGAAAATGCATTCAAACACAGGCTTCTTTACAAAAAAACAGCCAGCACCACAAATATTCATTTTCAAATAAAATGTGGCCAGGTCCAGTGAAGTCAATCATATAAGAGGATTTTGTCCACATAACCACAAAAAAACACAGGTTTAGTGTCAACCATCATATTTTAACAGTTGTGGTGAAACGAATTTTTGTTTTTTTCTCCTCAAAACTGTTGCAAAGTGGACCTGAGCCGGTTAATACCTAAGCTACTTGATTGTTCTAGCTATTCCATGAGTTTTTATAAATTTATAAGGCCATATTATTACCACCTAATACCAGATAAGTAACTATACAATATAATATATGGAAAGTAACAAACACAAATGCTTACTATATCCAAAGACATACTGGTCATGAAGTATTATCATTCATTAGACGTAAAATATTTACTACATAACTAATCATAAAAACAGATGGATCAATCTTTAGAAAAAAAAAAAATACCAGAGGGTTCATGAGCCACCCAAATATCACAGTTTGAAACAAATGCCACCAGATCAGGGTTTGAAGGGCAAATGAGAGGATTTAACTTGGCACCTAGTGTTCCAGTCCTTAGCTCTGAAGGAAATAACGGCCCATTCTAGAAAAATCAAAACATTTAAATGACTAGAAGAGATATCTCAAGTAGTGATAAAATTCTAAAATAGTAATTAAAAATCTCATAAAACTAATTCATTGTAATTGATCTTACACTCTAAATTAAACAATTAACAGTTTTATTTTATTGATGAAGTATCAATTAAATAACTTTTCGATAGAAGTATATTAAAACCCAAGTTTTAAATCAGCCTAAACCAATTATAATGTAGATAATATTTTGACTGATACCCTGAAAAAAATTATTTTCTCACTCTATTCCTCTCCCTCTTTCTCCATACATACACTTGAACTCATTCCTCCTCATTTTCTAATAAAAACCTTATTCAATTAATACACTTTGTAACAAGATCATAAAAAAAACACACTGTGGTCTTAGTACGGAGTGCTGATGCAGAGCTGTAAAGTACAAAATGCAGTGAGGGTTTCTCGTAGTAACTGGGGAGCTGCTTCTGGCTACAGATATGTCCTGAGAGACAACTAGATTATAAATGAAGCATGACGAACACTCAATGAGCGGAATCACTTCCACCATCTGGTGATAAGTTTAAGAAACATACAATCACATTTATTGAATAGAAACTTATTTATTTGCTCTTTTGGTTTCATCAACACAGCAATGTTAACTTTGAATGGTAAACACAATTATTGAAGTATAGTGATGCTCTACAAATAAATATTATGCTTAAGACATTATGACTAGAAAAAAAGGGCTGAGCTCACTTGACCAGTTTTTTGGTAGTCATGATCTCTGAGACCAAATGCCTGGCTTATTATTCACCTGGCACCAGCTTTCTTTTCCTTTCGACTGATGTGAAGTTCGTCCCTTCGCTTCTTTCTCCTCTCAACTAGCTTGAATTTTGTCTATCAGCTCGGTTTCCCTCCTTTTTTCCTATCTACTCGGCTGAAGATCATCCATTAGCACTGTCCCTCTTACTACCCTCAATAACTCACTTCAACTCTTAATAATACTGCAAGTGATTTCCTTAAAGCCTCACCTTGCGTTCCATCTATAGCTTTTCTGAACTGATCTTTACTGTAGTCTCTGGTCAATAACAAAGACACCAGTGAATAGAGGAGTGAGTCAAATATAAACATTTTTGGTATCCCTTATAAAGGAAAATTACTATTAATTATATCTCACATATAAAGAATACTCCTTGTGCATACAATGTTAGAGAAGATACAATATTATTAATCATATCACTCTCAGATAAGATTGTATATTATTATATTATTGTCTCTCTCATACAGAGGATAGTATATTATTTAGTTTTATGTAAAATTAGTTATATAAAATTCTCACATTAAGGAATGTTAAAATATATATCTGATCGATCTCAACTAACCCACTTTGGTCTCTCACACAAGAGTAAAGAAGTCGTTGAGATATTGGAAATAACTGCACTTGAGCAAGTACAACAAGCTGAAATAGACAGCTCAACTTCATCAAGTAACCTACCAAAATGAAACATTCCTTTTTGTATTCTTAAATAAACCTAAAATTATTGTGGCTTAAGACTGATTTAGAAACAAATTCCAAAATGAAAATAAAATTTTTAAAAAACTACCTATACATGGAATTTAACATACTTGAACTAATCATTTTCAACAATGGAATACACACATTTAGAATGAATATAAAATAGTTAAGAGTTCAATAATGGTATTGGATAGTTAAAGGAAATATTTTCAAGGTTTGATAAACTTGGTTTTACCCTATGTGGATTATCTATACACTGGTATAGTGTTCCAGCAGCAGGAAAAACAATTTTTCCAGAACTAGGATGTAACTCATAAGACGTTATACCCCAAGTAGTCAAACGTTTTCTTTCTAGCAGTAACTGCTCTTCTCTAGTAGACCGGTTTATAGAAGGTGTATTCTGAAAATTGAATTCCAAAAGCTGCTGCCAGTGAAGCTTACCCATCACCTAAAAAAAAGTTAAATAAAATAAAACTAATAATACCATCAAACGTAATATAAAACAGAAATATAATTGAATAGTTATTTTAGAAATAGCATAATCCTCAAAAATAGGTTTTGAGTAGTCCATAAAAAGCTCTTTTAACACTACGATTTGAGAGCTTGACAATTACAAAATATTCCACAATAAAATTCTAGAATGATAATTCAAATTGATTTTCTGAAAGTAGAAAACAATTTTATAAATGATTTTTACCTTCAGAAAATCAATATTGCAATTAAAAAGTATAAATAAATCATTAATTGTGGACTTGTTGCCTTTCTAAAATAAACAATTCAATTAAGTAAATATTTATCAACAGTAAATATGTTTATTAATATTCATAAATGACTAAATAGGGGGAAAATGGTTCAGAATAACCATAAGGCTCATATCAGTTGCAACCAGAATTGTAGAAGGCTTGTGATAATACACAGTGATAAGCCATATTTAATCCCCCACAACCTTAACTTCAGTTTCCTTAAAGAGAACACCATTTCTCTTTTATTTATCTAAACAAGGCTAAAGGAAATATTTTTCAGTGCTTAGTGATTTGGAAAAAATACTCTGTAGTTCCTGGAATCGAACCTGTGACATTTTTAAATACTTTATATTCAGAATTGCTAAATATTATGCTATTGAGTAGGTCATAATAAACATATAATTAATTTTATGTTTAAAGTACTATGAATTTAAAAGTACTTCTTCTGAATTTAATAATTTGTAGACATAGCTGCTATCTAACCAAAATTTATAGATTTATTACAGGTACTTTTAAAATTATTAATACTGAATAAATCAACCTGAGAATAAATAAAACACACACACAAAAAAAAAGAAAAGTCTATTTGTAACAAATAAATTGGATCAAAAAGAATAGCTACAGTTGTTGAAAATGAAAACTTTCTATGGTAACATAAAAACAGGAATGGACATGTTGAAGTTTATAGGAAATAATTTAAATATTTTTGATATATTATAAAGTAGATGATTTCTACGACAGTGAAGTTTTATTTATTTTTAATTTGGTGCTGTATTGAAACAATCAGGACATCTTATGATCTTTGCCAGAACAGACAATGACATCCAGATTTAGTCACTTTTATAATTCTAAAGACATCAAAATTAGTACAAATTTAAAATACTTTTCTTTACCCGGGTTTCTTCTCCAGGAATATCAGCATAATGAAGGGTTGTTTCCCAACCATTTGTAAGAGTTCCCAAAAAAAATATTCGTGTGGAACCATCAGATAAAGTCCGAAAAGAAATGGATGTTGGAACTACAGTCGATATTGATGCTAAGTGACGACGCAATTCACATAATGTATACTTTAATTCCGTCCAAGACTTTTTATCATTACTGTTACCTCCATCCTCCATCTCACAATGAGGAACTGTATAAATAAGAAATAATTAGATCATTATAACTATTCTTAAACTATGACATACAAAATCATTTGTAAAAATTCTAACAATTTAAGGAACTTAGTAATAACATAATCTCTTCTGAATAAAAGATAATGACTACTGCAATGATAAGGCCTTCATTGTAACCAAGCTAAAAGCAAAATAATGTGATAAAAAGTTTGACAAAAAGTACAAGTATTGGTACAAATATTACACCATTTATTGTAATTAAGATAACAATAAAGCTTACAGGTATTGCAAGAATATATTCATTTAGGCTACCAAAAGCAAAAAAATAAATGAAAGAACAAAAAAATAAAGGAAAAAAAATCTTTAAAGTATTTATTTTGAAGGGATTTAGGTTAGGCCAACGTAATTTAAAAAAGGGTGCTGCAGAAATAATGAATTATAAGAAAACTTATAAAACATTATGCACAAACATTTACTTACTCACTTCTAATCCAACTTCTTATTTGAACCACCTTATTTATAAATTACGTCAGCTGTAATTCCTAACCACATCGCCCGCTCACAAGTGGGACCAATGCCCTCAATTACTTGAAATTAAGGTAAAGAAATTATTAATAAAATTTATAATATAATCCTTATTTAACAACTTTTATTTAACAATGCTTATTTTTTTTTTTTTTTTTTAGAGAAACCAACCCTGATGTACAATTTCCAATTAAATGTTAACCTAACATAACCACAGTAGAGGTAACAAAGATAGGTAGGGGGTAACGTTTATTTTGGGTGATAGTGTTCTGTCGATAGTTAAATGATGATTATTTGAAATGAGAAATATTTTAAAATAATTATTATATAATAATAAGGTAATTGTTCTCTGTAATGGGTTTATAATTTTAGTTGTCACCACTTAGATAAAACTTGAAATAGTCTTAGTGTTAATTAACTACTGTGAAGAATCAATTTTCTTTTTACTGATTGACACTGAATGACTTTTTTTATTTCAACCATTAGACTGAAAAGATAGAATATTGTCATTATTGCAGTATGTCTTGTAATTTTAAGTAGATCAATTGATAGGTACTATATGAATTTATCAAAGCATACTAAAATCAGCCATTAGTGGTACATTAAACAAAAAGTCTATGAGGAAAAATACTAGGGCCAGTAGATTGTTAATCATCTTTGACTAATTGATCCTATCTCTCATTCAGTACAAAATCATTCTGATTAAATATGTATATGGCAATGAAAACATCCGGCTCCTCAAGCTGAATAATATTCTTCATAAAAATTCAATAATTATACCACAAGGCCTTGTGTCCGATCCAAGCCAACAGGTTGTCGGTCTAGATCAAAAGAAACCAGACTGTATGCTGGATGGCAACTTCCACACAAAAGTCATTGATATTCACTCAGTTTTGAATATCCCATGATGGAGTGGTAAATTAAGAATTTAATTGAACTAATTTGTTCATATTAGGATTACCACCTAAAAAATAAAATATTCTTACACTTTTTTTCTCAGTAAATTTTAAAAGCCAGTAGACTTTAGAAAAATGTCTGGACATGACATCAATTCTGTATTTTAAGTTCAATATGTCGGCATCATTCAGTAGATCACTAGTTCTGTATCAACTACAATTTTTTAAAATGGTATGAATCCAGTTCTTACATGGTAATCCAGGTGCGTTCTATTGCAACAACTAAGGAAGCTTCTAAAAAATGATGATTTTCATCTGTGTACTTTGTGACAGATACTGGTAGCTCTGCTTATGGATCCGTCCCTAATCAGATAGGCCAATTGGCTTTGCCACTGGATCAGGCCGCCCGACATAGTGGAGTAAATCCATCGATTTTTTTAGTAGATCCAGGAGGACATGCTTGGAAGCTTAGTCTACTAAACTAGACACTAAATGGATGAGCCAAGGATTTCAGTGTTTTATGTAGATAACTAAATTTTGCTTGACTATTGTTCTGACATTTCCAAATATCCTTCACTAATACCCTTTCTCTCACCAGTTAGCCGCTAATGTATGGGTAAGGTTCACAGATTTTAGCAAAAATACTATATTGGGTTAGTATACATTTACAGAGTCCTTTTGCCTAGCTGTTAAATTATCAAACTACTGTTACAAGTTATTTTTCAGTGAGGTATGCTTATTATTAAGTAAACTGTTACTTTAACATTATCATTATGATGTTTGGTTGTTTGACAAATGCTTTAGATGTTTGATTTAAGTGTAGTATTGATTTTATAAGCATTCGGCATGATTAAATTAACTGAAGTAGTTAATTTATTCTTTACAGGAAGATCATTACCTACAATGAAACTCCTCAGCCTTTATTCTGGTTTCTCTAAACTGTTTCTACCTCAAGTTCAGCCAGTTCGTCACCGTTATTATGCAAACAAAATTGCCAAAGGACCAATAGTATCAAGATATGGTTATGAAGATAAAATTTTGCAACGTGGGCTCCTTCCTCATGTAGATGGAACAAAATTACCAATGCCTGTGTACAGACCCAAAAATCCTTGGAATGAAAGAAGAGCATTGTTTGGTCAAAATGATTATATCGATATCTTAGGAGATGAAAAACTTCATCCTACAAGGATTCTATATCACGTGCCTAGTTGGCTCAAAGGATTCAGGGGTAACGAGTTTCAGGTTTTGCTACGTAAAAGGAAAATGCTTTCAAATGGTATTTATCCCATTGCTAGGCCTACTAAGTGGTCTCAGTTACATAAAAGGATAAAGCACATTTATAAATATTTAAATAGAAAAACAAAAACTTTTTATAGTAAAAATAAATAAACTTAAACTTTGTTACTTTAATAAAAAAAGATTTTTTTAGCTCTATTTGTTTTATTAATATTTTGGTGTAAATAAAATCTTGGTTCAAATGAATATAATAATTCACTGTTTTTCAATCTATAGAACATACTTGTAATGAACATCATAATATATTTATTTGATAATTGAAAGTAAATATATAAATTTATTATAAGTGTTTGTTTGTTATTAATGATTTTAAATCCTTAAATTTTTATTTTGAGGGGAAATAGTTTTCAGAACAGATGGATATTACTTAAAGTTTTAATTGAAATATAATGGATATGATTGTCAAAAAATTAAAATGGTAGGTTTTATTGGTGAATGGATTCTGTTAATTAATTTTTTGTAGGAGTGCCATGATCTGGTGTCTTTCAATTAAAATAATTTTATAATAAGGTCTTTGATGATTCCTCTTAAACTATAACTTAGGGTTGAGCCTAACTGGATAGTATAAATCCAATGAACCAAATTGACTTGTTTTGTCAACGAATTGAATCAATTATCTAGTCAAGTGTTTTTTTCATATTTATCTGTTTGATTTCTCAATGTTTTAACACATCTCCTTGTTTTTAGGAAACAAGATTCATTTATTGACCAATTTAGATTTTATTAAAATTGAACTAAATTAATTAAACTTTAGAGCTGAAGGGAAAAAACGAACATTTAAGTAAAAAGAGCATCTGTAGATGAAATCATTTAGACAATTCCAAAATATGAAAAATAGTTTGCCAGTGCTGAATTTTATTTTTTATTTACAGCCTTCAAGATCAATTTGAAAACCAATATCAATATCAATAGCCTATTGTCACCTATTTAATTAATATTTTCATGTGCTTATAAAATATCACTGAGGTAGGTGCAGGCATTTCAGGATTCACCGATGTAAGTATTCTAAATGAACTGGAAATTATAGATAATCAAAATATGGCATTTTTCTAAAATTCAATGTTTGATGTAAGCTTCTGGAACCTGGTGGACAAAAATAAATTGCATACTTGGTTATGGGAACATAAAAGATAAAATCAAATTACTCAACTCGGTTTTTATGTCATCCACGGTCAACTATCTCTCATAATTACTCAACTCGTTTTATGGATGCACACTTTGATGATTGCTTACGAGCAGGTTTATCTTCATATAAATCCAAATTGAAGCAAGGAGATAAATAAAAAAACATGTTAATTCCACATTTTGCTGAAAATGAGATCAATATATTGGTTTGAAGCTGCTTTTTGCCCAAGTCCAGATTGTGAGCAAGATTGTTTAGTTCCATCATGCTCTACTATTCTAGCTTTCAAGATATGTACAAATCTAAATCTCGTAATTCTATAAGTATTTAACACAATTTTTCATAATCCGCTGCTGAAACCTTTACTATATATAGTATATATTTAATCATGTAGGTTGATTTGTCTATTATGCAAAGTAAAATAATTTGACTATATTTTTGATGAAAATAATTTTTTCTCTCCCACAAAATTTTGTTATTTAATGGATTTAGTGGTTCATTTATGAAGCATGTTTTCAATTTCTATGTTTCAATTGTGGAGCAAGACCAACAGAATGCCTTACTCAAATATCATAGTAACTTAGGCATTATATTACTATGAAGACATTTGAACCTTGTTAATATTTTTAATATATTATTAAAATAATTATTTTGTTTTTATACAAATGTGAATAACTTACATATATTTCTTGAAAATATTATTACCATATTCAGCACCAAATTTACCTTGAATAAATACATATGATGCCTGATTTCTGATTGGTGACCTATTAATCTGCCACCAGGTAGAAAAAAATTGGGGACTTGCCAGAGACAAGGATGCATTATATACAAGATACATGCAATTTTTATTAATAATATATGAAGAGATTGGAAACACCATTGCTATGAATAAATAAGTCATATGACAAACAGGGCCACTAATTTTCAGCCAAGTGATAACTTACTTAGCATGTCAAGCTAAAAAGTATTTCATGTATCAAAAAATAAATTTTAATCTGTGTTAATGAGAACATGGTTACCGAGTATCTTAAGGTATCATCTTAGCTTCCTCAAGCTAGAAGCGGCATTAATCAGAATAAATCTAGACATTTTCACTCAAGGTTGGTAACTTGTAGGTTAAACCTTCCTTTCTGTCCTTTTTATAAGGAGCAGGTTAACAGGTTGAGAGCTAATGATCAACATTTCATTGTACTACCTTGAGGCTGATGTCAAAGCATGTTCTCTTCAACATGTTTAGATAGGAGTTAAGAAATTTCAACCTCAAGATAGTGGCTTATTTGATACTTGCCTTAGTGAAACTGAATAAATGCTCTGGATAAAATCTGCTGAGAGCAACCATAATCATATTTATTTCAATTTTTCTTGTAAACAAAGGTAAGTCAATGATAATAGATTATCATTTATTTTAATCTAAATGCTTTCTTTTTAAATAGTTTTAGAAGAGGTAAAAACATTATTTTCAATTATAAAAAAGAATACATTTATTTTTATATACATACATGTTTATATACAACTTATTTTTTTTTAATGTAGCAGAATATGTTTTAATATTAGCTTGTTTAATTGCAATAAATGAAAAAATACTTCATAATATTTTCATGTCTATTATAAAAGGAAACTAATTTTGAGAAAAATAAGTTCAGGTCAAGGGAAAAGTTTCAATTTCTGCCCCAATTTATGTACACAAGAATGTTATAGCCCAAATAAACAATAATCTGTTTTAATGATTGCTTTGTATAATACCCAACCAGCATCAAAATGAGATAAGAAAGATCAAGGTTTTTCCATTTCTTGGTATAAGATTATTAATTGTGAATCAGCTTAAGTTTCTTTAATGACTATAAAAAACCATCAAACCTCATTCTGTCAATTTTTTACTGTATCAACCTCAAATTTAGTCCATTTCATTGTCCATAATCAGAAATACTATTAATAAATTTGGACTTCTTTTTGTATTTTTTTTTTTATGTTATGTTCAACTTTTAAGCTTATTTGCTGTGTTTTATTAACTAAGAAGTGACTGTAAAATTATTTTTAAGTTTAATTTTTAACCAACCTTGAAATAATGAAGCTTAAAGAATTCCAGAGAAGCAGTTTGAATTTAAACAAAAAAATAATATAAAACCATTTACTTAATACCAATATTTTGAGCCTACATTGCAGGCCTTGTACAAGGACTAATGATTTTATCATAATCTCTTAACATATTGATTCTATTGATATTGTGACTAGTTATGGTATGGTTGATAAAATAATATTTCATAAGACCAAAAATATACAACATAAAACAACTCAATTCACAGTTACTTTAGCATGTACAAGAAATGTATACTCAATCAGTTATCTTAATATTTACTTAAAAGTATTATACACTCAATCAAAGAGAGGAATTTTATTTAAAAAAAAATACATATATATTTTCTAAATAATTTTATTTACATAATTTAAAGTTAAAGATTAATACACAAAAATACAAATTTACATAACATACTTTATATCTCAAAATGAGAAACTATTTCTAAAAAGTCCAACTTAAAAAAAATCATTAATAATATGAAGATAGTCGGACTAAAAAGGAAAAAAAAATCTGTATCAATTTAACTCTGAAGTACTGAAGGCCAAAACAATAAATTTAATTATAATAAAAAAATATTGTCACTATCATCAAATATGTTAATTTTAGTTTTAAAAGAGAAACTTTACAACATACAAATAAAATACTTTTTAAAAAGAAAATTGATTGGCATAAAGTAGGTATCACTGATATTTTTTAAACTACTTTAATGTAGAAATGCTAAAATGGTATAATCACACTGATATATGATTTTAACATTTACTTATTAATTACATTTACTTTTTTCATAGAAGTCTCATTGTACTCCTAAAATTGAAATAAAGTAAGATCCCTAAAAGCAATTACTTTTAGTAATAAATCCAAATAGGGAGTAGTGTCTTAAAACAGATTGCATGTTTTTTTCCTCCCAACAATTAGAAAATTCACTGACTCTTTACATGACTAGTCCACTTTCACAACACTGTATATTTTGCGGACAAACCAGAAGCAAGCAAAGAATCCAATAGTGCCTGAAAAAACATAAAAATCAGTGTTGATAAATAATTATCAGTCAGATACTTAAAGTTTTTAATGAACTTATAAAAAGAAATGGTTTCTTCAATAAAAGTATTAGAATCACTTCTGGTAAGTTAAAAAACTTTGGAACTAAAAAGTTCACCTAAACTTTTAAATAACAATGTAACTAGTATTTTTTAAGCTCTTTATTGTGATTTTAAAAGTATTTTTCATTCAAAAATCTATTAGTTTAATTAATAAGCATTACATACTATCTTCTTCCAAAATAAACATTAACATATTAATACTAGTTTAGCTTCCTAGCTGTCAAAGGTAGGACAGCTTTATATTTATGAAGGTAGTGAAAAAAAATTATGTTCTCAGAATTGAAAATTTCCATTCGTGTTTTACAAGTTAGCCATCAAGGAACAAATTTAATCCTGCATCTCTCTGTAGTCAGATCCTGTATTGGGCATCATGTCTACTACTTTTAATCATTTTTTTTTGGGGGGGGAGAGGGGAGAAGAGTTTCAGTGTTGGTACAAAGAAAAAAAATATATGGAAAAACTCCAATCCACACTCACAGAATATTAATTAGCTTTAACTCAATTAGTTATGATAACTACAAAGGATTTAGGGGACAAAAATATGAAATGAAGAGAATCAGGTTTTGTTTTTTTTCCTTATCCCAAAAAAGATTTTTTAATAAGTTTTTGCTGGTAAACCCTCACTTAAATTTTACAATATCACCATAAAGTAAACTTGTATAAGATATATCAACGCAATTTTCAAAATTTTAACGAGAATATACTATGAATGCAATACAGTATATTTTGAAAAAATAAATCATAGAAATAATTTCATATGATAAAAATAAATATCTGATTGGAATATAGATTTAAACTAAATTTTAAAAAATTTCATTCTTAATGCATATTTTATACCACTTACCTGTTAAGAGGAAGAAAAGAAAAACCATAATTAGAGTATAACCAAAGTAAAGGAATGTTGAAGCTGCATCTTCAATATTTAATTTAGTGACAAAGTAATGGATACAATATATAAAAAGATAAACTGCAGTAAATCCACTTGTTAAGAAACTTCTCCACCACCAATGATAATCCTAAAAACAAAAATGCATATTTAAAATAAAAATACTAGAAAAATATTGAGGAAGAAGTATTAAAAAGGTTCGTACTTCTCCAATAAGAGTACTGTAAAAAGCATGAATTTACTGAATTGCCTTAATAATTAAAGTTTCTTCCTGCTAATTAGTATGAGAAATGAATACTTGATGTAAATGAATCAATATTAGTTTAATACAAAAGCCATGCATACTCTCAATGTTAACCCATACATTGAAGTTATTTTTCTAATAGTTTTAACAGAGAATAAATTCATACTTCTCCAATAAAAGTACTGAAAGAAGTATGAATTTATTAAGTACCTTCATAGTTAAAGCTTCTGTCAACTAATCAGCAAAGGAAATTAACACTTAATGATCTTATATGAATCAATATTAGTTTCAAATTAATTTAAAAGGTAAATATACTCAAAAAGTAAATTAATACATGGAAATTATTATTATATGGAGTCATATTCAATAGCTTAAAGTTTTTTTGATAATTTGTGAAGACAGAACTTCCTGTTTGAAGTTCTGCTAAGCAGGTGTCACTGTAGTCTGTAATAGGAACTATTAACAATAAATAAGTTGTTTATTCTCTTGATTTAAAGTAAATTTATGTAAGAGATCAGCATGGACTTGTCAAGGCTGATTACGTGTCAATTATTTTAGATAGATTAGGAATTAATCAAATTTATCATCCTAGTTGATGAGAGAATAATTGATATCATTGCAAAATAACTTTAGAGTAGAGCTGGGTAAAAAGTAGTTATACATAAAAACAATAATTAAATTGTCGCGGATACAATGTTTATTTATTGATGAACTATAATAACTAAAAATTGTATTCCAGATAATTTAATCATAGTTTTATTTATAACTAATTTTGCCCAACTCTGCTTTAGAGCAATACAGTTTTCCATTACACACTATCGAGGTTTCATCAATAGTAGAAATCAGGATTACTATCAAAAGAGATAATTACTGAATCATATAAAAGCAATATCATACAACTAGAAATTCTGGATTCTCTATCTTTAATAAATATAATATGATAAAATATACATTTTTAAGATATCTTTCCACAACAGTATGATCCTATAGTAAGGGCTGGCTGGACTTATTTAGACAAGGAGCCACAGACAGAATAATATTTTCAAAATAACCTCCATATTTTATTTTATTCAAGTACAAGTTTTAAACTGGCTTGAATCATAGAATAAGTTTAAAAAAATAGAAAGATGTCGTCTAATAAGATATTTTGTACAGGAAATCTAATAATAACATTTCTACAGGAAGAAAAAATCATGATATTATTTTAAAATAGATCAAGCTATCTTTAAAAAAAAAAAAAAAAATCGGTATTAAAAAGCTGTTTTATTTTGCTGACTTTTCATTAAATTACTACTTATCTAGAAGAGCTATTATATTTATTATTACTCCCTCTTACATCAGGGGTTGGAATATAGACCTAGACCTAGAGAATATTTAATTTAAAAAAAGTGATTTAATACATATTCATATCAAAATATCATAGAGAAATACTTTATTGAAACAAACTTACCTCAGCACACAGATGAAAATAGCAAAGAAGAATAGTAGTTTCAGAACATGTAATAACCAAAATGAGAAAAACCAGAAACAAGAAGCCAAACATGTAATACATCTGATTAGACCTAGAAAATACATAAAGAATGCATTAATAAATACAGAATTTATAAATATTACAAAAAAAATTCAGGTTTCTGTTTAGATTCTTACCAAATAGAGTTCAATATGAAGAACAGTTGTATGAATATACAACCAAAAGGAAGTACTCCGCCCATAACTATTCCAGGAAGTGGTTGCGTATAAACACTCTGATCTGGAATCTGTCTTGGGATTTGATTCGTTCGAACAGGATGCTCTATCGGCTAATCAAGGAAATCAAAGCATTGGTGATTGAAACACATAGCAATTATATTTTATAACAGTTATTAATAATACATCAAAACACACTAACCCTTTTTCTAAATCCAAAAACAGATCCAATGAATGTCAGTGGAACAGAAACTAAAAACCATAATGAAAGCAACGCAACAAGAGTTGAAAAAGGAATGGCTGCAGAACTGTCTTTTGCCCATAAAATAAGGTTCAGAACGAAGAATATTGTAAACACGACCCTACAAGAAATAATAATAAATATTAATGGATATATCAGTAGAAAAACAATCTATTTTTATATAAAAGGTCTCCTTAACTTCTCT
>NW_027111767.1:585057-641798 GCF_000696795.3 Halyomorpha halys
GTTCTTGCACCAACGGTGATTTGTTCATGATCACACTCAACCGCCTATAATATATAATATAATACAATCTTCCAAAAAAATATAAGGTGATTTAAAATTTATTTTTGGCTTAAGGGCAGTGTGACCGTATTACAATCAAAGATGTTTTCCCCCCTCAAACTAGAGTATCTCCTGAAATAAATTTACTAATCTCATATTTTTTTTTACCTCTGGAAGTGATTTAAAAATGGTTTTAAGCTTTACCGATTAGGTTTTGTAAATTACTATGTTCATTTTTCACATGCTAAATAAAGTGATTACAAATTATTATTTGTTTAATGTCATGAGAAATAAGTTATTATTCATAAGAAAGGGTCAATGAATAACAATAATTACTAACTTATTTTACTCATTGTTTTAGAAAGAACTAGGCCTCTCTCATCCTCTTCGCATTTTCTGAAAAGTAATGGTTTATAAATTTGTTTATTTTGTATTTAATTTATTTTTCAAAACATTTTGACATTTACCATTATTAACAAACAAAAATTGGCAAAATGATAAACTCATAATCTAAAAATATTTCAATTATTTTTAGTTTTTAAATATTTATATAATTTCAAACTCTATCACTCTGTACCGCTACAACCCATGAAAGGTGAGGGGTGTAGTACTTAGTAAGGAAGTACTATTCCTTGAACAACCGTTGGTGTAAGAAGGTGATTTGTTCATGATCACACCCAACCGCCAAATTTTCTCCAATTAAGGGTAACCATATTATGAGGCCATGTGAACCCAAGAGGGCTCCCTGGACCCCTTAGGATTGACTCACAGCTACAGTAACAGAATAAATAATTATCTGCTACTGCCGGATTCGAACCCAGGCTCTTAGAGTTAGTCACACACAGTGTAACAAAAGTAAGCAATTAATAAATTGTTTGCACCACGATAAGAAAGGAATATCAAAGGAGTAAAGTAAAGCAAGTAGTCAATAAAAAAAAGTTATTGAAAATGTAGTTTTTGAAATCATAAAAAAAAAAAAAGTTAAAAAAATAAAAGATGTCATTGGTACCAATACTTTTGAAGATGTAAGAACTTGAAGGTAGTAAGTTATAATTAAAAAATTATAATAATAATAATAAAAAGCAGAACTTCAGGCAAATTGTTTTTAACCAACATTTTTCATAATCACAATACTTTCCCTTACTACACATTTCATAAACAAATAAGCGAAAGTAAAAATGTTTTTCCAGCCCATAATTCAATTTGCTGATGCACTGAATCTGCATTAGTCTATAGTTCTATTATTAGAAGTTATTTGTTTTTTATAATTTTAATATCATACCCATTACTTTCAAATTTACTAATGTAAGCAACTAATACTTATTTTAAATTACCCAGGACAAAGTATTGAAGTAAGCATGACATTTGATTTCCATTTTTCACCACCAAAACTTTTATATATTCTAGCAGATGTATATCCAGCAATTGCTCCCAAACAAACAAAGACAACCATTGCACAGGTCATCAAAGCACCTCTATTGGCAGGTGATAAAAATCCAAGACATGCGAATGCTAAAACAAAATTAGTCTGAAATTAATCATTAAAAATACTAAAGTAATAAGAGAAAGATAATTGTTAAGTAGAAGCACCACCAAGACTGAGTTTCTTTACTTTTCCAACATCAGGTAGTGTTTTCAGTGCTTAATTACCATACAACTCAGATCAGTTGCTATCCAACAACTTTCTCCTGATAAGGTCATAGATACAAGTAAGATATGTGCTACAACACCATGTATACAAGAATGAAAATGTCATTCATTTAAAGCATTTCACTGACTCCAACACAACCAATACCCAACCTTATTGGTTTTTATACAAATTTTTTTTTTTTTTAAACTTATAATCCTCAGTTTATCTAGTGAAGTTGAATTATTATTCAGTTAATAATTAAAAATTCTGAAGGAAAATGGTAACCAAAAAGAAGGTAAATAACAAATAATTTTTAATCAACAATTTTGTTTCACTCAAAAAACCTATATTTCTAACAAGCTTTTACATTTATTACAACTTCTGTCAGATTAAAAACTATGGTTTCCTGGTAAGAAAACATTAGAAAGTGAAAGAAAACAGGTGGCGGTAATGTGCAGATAGTTAAGGGCTTCTACTAATCAAATACCTTGAAAGTATAAATATAATATTAAATATACCTAATGTCACAAGTGTCATGAAGAATATTTGAAGGCCTGAACCTAAAAATACTGATAGTAACATTCCTTTCCTAGGTGGTCTGAACACATCACCATGCACCAACTTCCATCCAAATTCTTCTTGAACATCTTCACCAGAATCAATCTGTAAAATAATTTAAATATTACTCTTTTCTTTCACATTTCAATATACAGTTCTTTAAATAAACCACATAAATAAGAATAAGACTAAGTGGACTAAAAAAAATCTAGTCTATACAGTAAATAAATATTAAACAACTTAAAAATATACTGAATGGCAGATTAAAGTATTACCTGATTGTATCTGGCAATATCTTTATGCAAAGTCCTGAGGATGATCATGGCCACCATCCCAGTAAGAAACAAGACTATCATGAGAGAATTGAGAATACTAAACCAGTGAATGTTTGTATGTGGCATTGATTCAAGTATGTAGTCCCAACGAGAAGACCATTTTACAGTATTATTTTGCTACAATTAATAAAATAAAATAAATAAGTGATTCATACCTAAAACTTCTCAATAAACAATTATGTTGAAATAATAATAATACAAGCCATGAATAGAATGAATTAAATATTCAAAGATATGAAACAAAAAAAAAGCTAACAAACACAAAAGGATGGGTAGCTCTGATTTTTTTTATTTTTTGTGTGTGTTTTATTTCAGTTTAAATTGATATTTAATACCTAAATTTTCAACCTTGACAGATGACTAGATGTGAGGTTTATTTAAGAAAATTTTTTATTCAATGCTCAATATCATGGAAGCCATGAAGCCATCTACTGTGCGAAAAACATAATACATACATTTATAAAAAAAATAGGTAACATTTTCTAAAATTTGAGTCCTTATAAAGCTCTTTACATTAAAATGAACCCCAGAGGAATTAAAAAAACAGAATTTTCCTTAGAAATATTATGTAAACTTATATTACACGATACACAATTTTAAAGAAAATTTAACAAACTTCATTTTGAGTACTAATAAAGATCTGTGCATCTAATAGTTTCTGAAATATGATACTTATCTTAAGTAGACTCATTTTTGACAAATGTAGAATATGGCCAAAATTGTGTAAAAGTATTTTTATGAGCTAAACTGGAGCAGCGTAATCGACAAATTTTTATCATAATAATTTCTTGTGTGGTTGTTAGTTGTCAAGAGATAGGGCATTGAATGGAAAATTTTAATGTTTCTTGAATAGAATAAATTTCTGGGTGGTTGAAAATCTTGATTTTTGGTATCAATCTACACCCAAAAAATATATGTACCAGATCTTTCGCATTTTTAAAGTATTTAGTTTCCTGGACCAAAAATTCTTTATCATAAGATATATGAAAATAAGCAAAAAGTTAACTAAGGTTTTTCACAGTTTTTACAGTAAAAGAGAAGTTTCTTAGCTTAAACAATACTTATATATAGTTTTGAATACTTACAACAAATTTTACACTATAAGTATATTTTATTTCGAGAGTTTTTCCTTTAGGAAGGTCTTCTGGAATAGCCATAGGTTCTTTAGAATAGCAGTCCAAATCTGTAGTATGCTTTACACTCAGTGGTGTAACTTTAACAGCTGAAATATTAAATTGAATATGTTATTCAACTCATAAGACAGCATACAGTAATTAATTATTAAATTATAAATATCACTCTGCTTTAATTAAATAATAAGACAAGTAAGCAAACTTACAAACAATTCTTCCACCATTTGCACCAAATGAAGTTCCCCAATCTTCTCCCATACCACTGTGATATGTAATAAGCAACTCAACATGGTTAAAAATATAATATGTTTTTGGTTTATTATATTGAGGCTGAAAAATAAAAATAAAATAATAGTCATCAGTGATAAGTACTCTAGAAATTTTATCTAGATCATATCTATCACATTAAATATAGTTGTATACATATCAATTACTGAATTTCAATGACAATATAATCATAATATAGAACATTAAAAACATGTTCACTCTGGCTAGGATAGGATGGAAGCTGTACCACCCTGTAAGCCAGAAATGGTGAGGCAGAGGGTAAACAAAAATATATATATATAAAAGGACAAAAATTATAAATAAATCTAATTGCATTATTTTTCCTTACATTCATGTTGCATATGTCTTCAGGATTCAGCTTATCACCCACATAACAACCCATTGGGAATCCAGGAACACAACAATGCCTCATATCATCCAATAAATAGCACCATGTGACAGGCATGTTATCTAGAATTATAAAATTATTATTATCTATGCAGCAATTTTTATTCATTAATAACTATTAATAATATAAAATAAATATCACTATATACTTAAAAAATGCTAATACTAGAAATTAAAGACAAAATAAATAAGTAATTCTTCAAAATTATATAAATATAGACTTAGCGAACCTAAAGTGTGATGCTGATACTACCAATAATCCACTACATACATGGGTGTAGGCAGGATTACGCTAAGGATGGAGCAAGCCTCAGCCCCTTACACACACACACACACATACGTACATACTTAAATATAATTCATTCTGAAATGTTGGGTAAAAGAAAGATATGTAATTCCGCACTCTAAGAAATACTCCACCATTTTATTTTTGCTTCATAAAATTCAATCATTACTTTTTAAATTTCTATTACCTATAAACACAATAAATTATTGAAAATGAAACAACTGAATTCAAATAGTTAACAACAAGGTTTAACCATGGCTTGGACAATGAAAATATAAAGCAGTTTTGCACTCTTCATCTCTGATGATTTTTTGGCACTAACATCTTTCCCTCCATTACCTTGCTAATTATAACATGTTTCTAGAAAGAAATCATCTATCAAATAAGTTCACTATTTTCTTTCTTTTTTTTTGGGGGGGGGCACAGAAATTTAAGGGGGAGCCGTGCCTCCTGCTCCCCTCTGCCTAAGTCCAAGTTTACATACTTTCCTTCATAGCCCTCCACCAAAACCCAAGTCAGCAAGGTCTAATAACACAATCCTCCCACCTGCACCTCAGTCTAACCCTCGAACATTCACCAATTGGTTCAGTTAATCAATTAAGTTATAAGGGATTCAACCATTATTATGCCTTAAGAAATAATTTTGTTTGAACCATTTAAAATTTCAATTTTTTTTTAGACCCAGGCTAATTGCATACAAACAGGATAAGACGAACCATCATTTAGATGATGTTTGTTTTGTAGAGTATTAAATAATATTGTAAATAAGTGCCTTAAATATCTCTGGAGACGCATAGTTTTCAAATTATTTAAAAAAATATATTAAGAGAAAGAAATAATTCTATTTTTGTTAACCACTTATTTTTTTTTGTGAAAAACAGGATTATTCCACATAAGGAAAACGACAATTAATAATGCCAGCTTCCAAGGCCTAGGTGTTTTTGAGATGTGTTGGTGATCAATAAGTCAGTTAGTGAGTGGTTAGAGACATATTCAATTAACTCGGTGAACCTTTAATAATATTTATCAGATTTAGATCATGTTACTTTTCTTCATAGAGAATTAAATGACCTTTCAGATGAGCAATAATACCATCCAGGAGAGGTATAGTTTTAAGTTCTTCAAAAAACCTCTTCTTTTTTTTTTTTTAAATAATTTGTTTTAAACCCTTATGAGACTAAAGTTTACTAAACCTAGACTAATTGGAGCAAATACAGGATAAGAACTACAATGAATAATTTCACCTTCATAGGCTGTCGTTTTTCAGATGCTGATCAATATGTTAGCGAGTGAGTATGTTCAAGAATCTGTTCTTTTATCTATTGAAATATGGATACAACAGGTTTCCAGTTTTGTTAATGCTAATTTAGATGTTTATTTTGTAGAGAATCAAAACATCTTATAAATGAAAGGCTATAATTTTCTAGAAAATATATGGTTATTGAGTTGTTAAAAAATAATATTTTTTTAATGTTCTATTAGTAATATTTTTATTTGCTTATGAAAACACACAGTCCAGTAAAATTATATAGAATATTCTAGCATTATATTACATAAAACTGGGGAAAGATGATTATCTTGGTGATTACCAAGCTTTAAATCTGAACAAAACTCAAACATTACAAAATAATGATTCCAGATTCAATGTTTATTAAACATATTGTACATAAACAACTTTATTTGATTAACTGACTTTTTTTATTTCCTTCTCATACAGAATATTACATAGTTTTTAACAGAAGCCTATGCAAAATCTATAAAGGTACAAAGATACAAAATTGATAAACTATTCTATAATTTTTATTTTTTCTTTAATATTTGTCTTGAGAAAAATGGATGATCAATAATTAAACAATTATGTTAAAAACATCAGTAGTTCATTTTGATAATGTCCTCGGTGTAATCCACAAACGGACTAGTTAAGTTTAACATCAATGGAGAATTTAGTTTAAAAAATATCTAACATTCATTGTGAATTAAAGTTTTTGCCATCACTGTATAATTTGGGGCTGACCATAGATTTTTAAAAAATGTAATGAAATTTAAATTTTTTTAAGAATAATGTTGGCATTAAGTTATGGTAAGTGACTCCTTGTTGAAAGTGAAACAGAGTTATTCCAAACATTTGAATGTTTTAGGCCAAAAAAACAGACCAACACAACAGAAAACAAATTAAATTGACTCTGGACTAAAATAAATTACCAATGAACCAACACAACATAAGACAAAGTAAGAGTTCAGAACATCTATGAAAGACATCAACCCAAACCTGCAGACGACAAGAAGTAATACTGACCAGACTACGAATTAGACACACTCGACTAACCCAAGAATACTTACTGTCAGGAACATCTAGGCCAACATGTAGACACTGTATCCATACCACTAACTGTTAAACCCATAATGACAGACAGTAGCCATTTGATAGACACCGGATTATAACATCATTTGGCAACTAACAATTAACAATTAAATGATAATAGCCAACACATTCCGAAAATATTTGATCACCTTAAGAAAACAAATATGTACAAATACATATAACTAATTTGATTTATTTATATTTTTACCACATCAATTAATGTCACTTACTTTTTTCAATTATATATATATATTACTATTAAATCACTTTATATATTCTAGTATAGATATGAGGATATCAGAAATGTTCCCGAGAGATCAGTCAATGTGCATAGGCAAACATCACCTTAGCTGTGGATTACTTTTTAGAATTGTTCACTCAATTAGTTACCATGAATTAAATATTTTATTTTATAAACCAAGAGTATAAATATTTTATAACATGTTTAAATACATTAAATTCCTTGATAGTTGATACAATCCATTCTGGGTCCCTATTTTTTGAATACCACAAATATATTTTTTTAAAAAAGCAGGATTAACATTCTTAATCTTTTAAAAATATAAATTTAATTTAGGAAACCAATAAGCCAACATTTTTATTTATATTACCAAATCCTGCGGTATTCTATGCATATAAAACAAAAAGAATATCATTTCCAAAAAATAAGCTTTTTTATGTTTTATATATTTACATCTCCTACGAATAAGAGAATTTTATGCAGCAAAAAGTTATAATAAATTTGTCCAGATTAATAAATTTAAAAACAAATTATTTATACAGCTTATTCTATGCATATAAAAAAGAAAAAGAAAAATGAATCATTGGTAAATTTACGTACTAGTTGCTAATTAAAAATTCCAATTTCTTTTTAAATATGAAAATTGATAATTATAATTAACATTAGATAATGTTAATTAAGTAAATAGCTTTATGACAAGAATAGATATTCTTGTCATAAAGCTATTTACTAAACCAGTCATTAAAGAAAAGCATATATAAAAATAGATTTTAATTGTTTGAATTTTAATCAATTTGTTTCATAAGTTACTTTAGCAATAATAAATTACTACACTTTAATGCTGCATCCAAGAATAGTTCAATTATTATAAATTTGTATCATTGTAAATTTCAATCTCATATATAATGATTACTAAATATTACAGTGCGAATAATTTAGTTTCTGATTTTTTCCTGATAATTGGAATGACTAAATAAACTTTCAATAATGATGCAATATTCAAAAACTTAAAATTTCAAATATTTGCATATACTATAATCTGAACTACAATAATAAACATTTTATACCCATGAAATCAAAATTGTAATAGTCACAATGTCAAATTTAGTTCATCTTAGTAACACATCTTGAGATAGCAAATAATAAACTTAAACAATGCAAAAGGCTACTGGAGGAAAACTGTTTTTGAATAAATGAAAACAAAAAATAATTCAATACATCAACAAAACGATCAGAACTAACATTATAATTAAACTACGTACCAACAATCCAATGATGTTGATAGTTTAAACTCATGCCTTTCTTAAGAATATCAAGTTTAGCCATATCTTCAGGATCTCCACCAGTATATTTTCGGCTACATAGAAACTTACATGTTTCGTTTTTCAGAAAACTGATCTGTAATTGAAATTACAATAATTAGAACAAAACACACCAAAGTTGTTTTAATTACATGATTAAATCTTACCTTATAAGGAGAAGGGCGAATTCTTTCTCCAAAAACAACCTGTCCCAAGTTTTCAGTGGGCGACTTACTATTTTTCTCAGCATTACAGAAGTCAAAACTAAAAATGAAATTGGGGCTTAAAATGGTATCAGAAATTTAGTAGTACAAATGAATCTTCAACTACTTACTGGTAGTACTCAAATGGAATAACAGATTCTTCAGTATTTAATCTATTTACAAATAAATCAACTTCATTCTGAAAATGAGAAATACTAATGTAAGAGAACTGAAACACGCAAAAAAGAGAAAAAGTTTGTAGTAAAACACTCCTCACCTTACAACTTTGAGAGGAAACGAGTTCTGATTGTTTACAATAATTTACAGGAGCCAATCCTGGTAAATAAAAACCGGCACATTTATAAACTTGTAAGCTAAGTAAGAAAACTTCATATGACAAAATAAATATCAAAGGTGAGTAATTCATTTTCGGCTTGTTGAAAGAACATAAGAATACGTGTGTCACGGTAAGCTAAGATAGGTGTTATAAGCAACTATACAACACTTCTAAAGTACACTGTTGAAATAAACAAAAGCTATTCCTCAAAGGACTTAATAACATCGCATACAAATCTTTTTCCGAAAATTATTCCTGTATATCTATAACAATTATTATACGATTCTGATTGTTGGAGCTTGAGCAGCTGAAATTGACGTTGACATTACCAATGCTTTGGTGATTAACATTAAATAGCACGATCTGTTTCTGGACCAAAATATAGAAAATCATAATAAAATGTATATTTTTAGGCATAAATTTTGCTCAATTAATTAAATCTGATTTATCTGAAAGGAGAACAACTATTTTATCTAGTTGCTTTTGGAAGGCGGTTCATTTAAATATAACCCTTATGTTTAGAAAGGTTATAGTAAGATCTGTCATTGTATTCATCTAGTTTCTTTCACTTTTTGTATTATGTGGAGTTTTGATAAAACATTTAGAGTTTTTATAACTCTAGTTCATGCGTTTATCATTCCATTTGTAACAGTATTTGTGTCAGTCATGCTTTTGTATTAGATTATTTAGCTACTGAGAATTTGAAAGTTTCTTGTGTATTACTTAGTTTGTTACTTTACTATGGCTCAAAGAGGGAAAAGTATCTTTGCTCAAAGAATGAAATTAGAAAGGGAAAATAAATGTAAATTAAATTCATCTGGTAGTGATAAGATACTGTCTGATCCTGTTCGAGTGTTTGGTTTGTAATTTTAATTGCCTTATCCATTTTATCAGTTTATCTGTTGTGCACAGTTTTCTGTTCGGTTTATTGGATATTTATTTTTGTTATGTGTGTTATAAGGAGAGAGGAGTTTTATAGTATCTGGGAACAATGCTCAAGAAATTCATCAAGAAAACATCCAAAAATTGTCTCAAATGAATCCTGAAGAACTGTCATTCGAACGTCAGAAACTTATTTCAGAATTAGATCCAAGTATTTTGGAGTTTCTTAGAAATCGTCGTAAGACTGTTTCTCTTGTTGATAAAAATGAAGAGAGTATGGATGTTTCAAGTGATACAGAGTATTTATATTTAGCTTACTGTTTTTCGGCATTGATTTTTTCTTCTATGAAACTTATTTTCTGATTATATTTTTGTTGATAGGATTCATAATGCTCAAAAAGTTGGAGCAGCTAAGGAAATATCGGAACTCACACTTATGGAAAATGAAGATACACCTTTAATTAATAGTGCCATTCTAAAACCTAATGATGATATACCATTAGAAGAAGCAAAAGACCTTGTACATAAATACCCACATATGGATATTGTTGAAAAAGAGAAATTACAATGGACTGGTTATTTGCCTCTAGAGGTCAAGTTGCCAGATGATCCTTATCCTGCCAGGTTTAATTTTGAGGGTAAGAACAAGTATATCATTAATTAATTTGTATTATGATTTGTAGTTTTCTTAATTAATTATGAATTATAGATATTACAAATTTGTTGTATTTTCATTATAACTAGTTTTTATTTGTTAATTACTTTAGAAAACCGTAATTAACAAGTAAGATCTACAACCTATGTAAAGGTTGACTTTTGCTGGTACTGCTCACCATAGTGGCTGGTAATGAGGCTAACCTCTCGCATCTATTATTTAATTAAAATGCCATTTCGCCTGGTATTATAGTTACATAATATGGTTGGGGAATGTCTATGAAATATTAACCATTAGTTTGTTGAAGGATTAATTTTTGTTTTGTTTAGCTGATGAACAATATGTTTTGGTTATCAATTTTCTATTTATAGGTTAACCCTTGTCCTTCCCCTCCTGGTACGTCAGGAAGGGTGTAAAGGAAATCAATAAACTACTTATCATCGCCAGTACATTAAAACAAGAAATGTGAAAATTTGTATTTTTTTATTAGTTATTATATTTATTTAGTTATTATATTATTATATAAATTATTATATTTATCTCATTAGTTTTAGTTCTTTAACCAGAAGCATTTCTGTAAATAAAGTCTTATTTTCATAAATCTAGGGCTCAGATAGGTAAAAAGATTCAGGGTTAAAAAAATATTTGGTATATAAAATTAAAAGTAAAAATAACTTTTTTTGTATCCAGAAAATTAGTTAGTTTAATGTGGCGGTGATTGTATTAATATCCAAGTTCTATTGAATTTTGGCTTATTGTAGTAGGTAATAGTACGCCCTTTAGCTAATACTGGAGCAAAGGGCTGTCACAAATTTTCTTTACTTATCTCTATCATACACCAATTTTTTAATTTCTCTCCATTGTCATCCCAGCTTGTTTACCTCCCTCATCACCAAGCTTTTCCATGTGTTCCTTGGTTGTCCTTGCTTCTTAGCACTAATGTAAAGTGCATATTTCTCTATGGCATCGCCAGTCTTCCTTAGGGTGTGACCAATCCACTTCCATTTCCTTTTCCTTATCAGTTCATCTATTGGTTTGAGGTTAGCCTTCTTCCTCTTTTCTTTATTAGAAATAATTTCTGCCCAGTTGATCCCAAGTATTCTTACAGCCATTTAGACAATATCAGTGTGACTTTTTTCAGACATGATTATATTTTTGTTATGAAATCACAAATGATATACTATTATCTGATATATCTAAAATAGTTCCATTCCTTACCCTATCCTTTACAAAGAGTGCTTATTGCTAGTAAATTTACTACCCTTCTTCAATCACTCATAGTCAAGTTGTGATGTTCTTCAGGGCTTCTTCCTTCCGACAATCCTTTTTTTTTCCTTTATGTTGCATTAGTTAAGGGGATCTGTGTTAGGATAAAGATAAGATAGTTCTGGGTGCGGTCAGTGAAGAATACAAATAAGTAAAACTTTTTCTAATGTAGTTTAATGATTTACCTGATTTTATTTTTCACTTTTAAGGCCACATTTCCTCAAATGGTATAAAAAAAATGTATCCTTCTTTCCTAACTTGACTCAGATGGAGAATATCATTAACGCTGGGCTGAGAAAAAGAAATTATAGCTAGTTACTTGAAAAACCAAAGCTTTCCTCAACAATATTCCAATTCTATTTCATAGCTCTGTAAAAAGTTTTGGCTTCAGCTTTAATCAACACCGATTCTGATGTAATCTTGTTTTCTAATTCTGATAATCTGTCAGAAATCCATTATCATCAATGATTTCATTAATTCTTATCTCTTAAAACTTGACAGACGCTTAGCTGTTTGCCTGCATCTGACTATTATCGCCTGGTACATAGGTAACATTCTGATAAACATGAAATGAAGAGATATCCAGATTCACTATATCTCTCATTGTTATATCAAGCTAAAGTGGCTTTATCCTTTTCTTTGAAATCCTTAGTCTGTATTCTTACATCTACCCCTGAAACACACATCAATTTTTATACTCCCTCATGTTTCTTTGGCAATGTTCCTTCTGCTTTTGAAATTTAGATAGATTTTTTCCACCTGGTGCTATGATTTTTTTTAATTTTTAATGTTAGAGAGAGAAATGCTTTATTTGGCCATAGTGTCCAAATACATTAAGTTGCTATAACACACAGTGACCCATCAATCCATAATTGGATATATATGTACTTCTATATATTAACATTTTTCATTTTTCAAACAATAATCATCAAAATAATAAATTAAATAAAACAAATAATAAATAAATACAATAAAAACTTGTATGTTTCATTAAAAATTGTGAATTGTAAACCTATTTTTTAACCAAGTTCAACAATTCTATGAGAACAATTTTTACGTTGTTGTTATATGCATGGGCTTTATAAAGGAGAAACAGACCCAAAAAAGTTGGGTATCCTTGTTCTAAATGAAAATTATCATTGGAGAAGTTTGTCAGGGGGTGTGGTCAGCAAAGAACAACATAAATAAACAAAACCATATTTATTTATTTTATGCTGACGTTTCGACCTGAGTTTCAGATCTTCATCAGGGGTTATGGTGTAGAAGGTAGGCCTACAACTGGGCCTAAATTTATAAAATTATTATTGCTTCTTATTGAATGTCTATAATTTATTTAAGTGAATAATTTAATTTCAGTTCTAATTTGTTTCATATATTGAACCCCATCATTTAAAAATAAATCGATGAAAAAACAAATAGGCAAATATTTCCTTATGGATAAGATATTTGTAAGGGGTTACTTTATTTATTTTTTGCATCATAAAATACACACAAATAAAGCATATTTATACCTTTATTGGTGATTTTTACCTTGTTGACTTTGTTATCAGGTAACCTACTTCCTCATTCTGACAAAGGAGAAGGCATACTACAAGGTTTACATAATCATGGAGAGGAACCTGAACGTCCTGGTTACACATTGCAAGAACTCATACAACTAAGCCGAAGTTCAGTTCTACAACAGAGAGTGATTTCCCTAAATACTCTTGCGAAGATAATGGCTAATGTGAGAATCTTTTTTTTGGTTATTTTTTAATTTTAATGTCGCATCAAGTTATAATTTGTATAGCCTTATCAGTATTATCCAAAACATTGGCAAATATAAAAAAGGTGACTAGTGTTTGTAGGCTTAGTGCTAATTATATTGAAATTAGCAAAAGATTAACTTGTAGAGTGACAAAATTTATATTTGAATTTTAATATTAATTAAAAATACTGCTTAAAAAAAATTGAATGTTCAACTTACATTTCATTGCATAAGAAAGATTACTTCTTAACCTTCTGTGACATACTTATTACACCGCTCTCATTTTCTTTATGCAAAACAAGATTAGCTTATTAATTATAGACTACTACTTTGGTATAAACTGGTAAAATAATAATCACATAATAAAAAAAAAGAAATACTAAATATACTTAAAATTCAACGGATAATACTGAAGATTTTAGTAATACTTATTTTGCTGTACCGTTTAAAAACTTAAATTTAATGGAAAATTTCAAATCTACGCATATTTATCTCAACTAATTAACACAACATGCTATTTAAATTTTTACATGGTTTATGGGCATTTAACTCATCGAATGTGAAAGTTGTTTAACTTTTTTTTTTATAAATTTTTAACTCTTTTTTTTTTAGAGTTACCTTGTGAAAAAAAAAAACTGAAATGTCAGATGGTGGTGCTGTTATTTTTAATGTCAAAATTAAATGCTTATTCATTAATTAATATACTAATTCTATATTTCATTAAGAATTACAAATCACATTAAAATGAAAATTTCCTATATGGAATAAATTATTGGCATGATATTATTTGAAAAATACTCTTTGAAATAGTTGAAAACTATCTTGATCTGGTTTGACCTGGTTGTCAGGTCTTCATCAGAGAGCCTTGACAGAGATTCTGGCTAAACTGTTATTCATACTCCTGCAAATTTGAATAATCTATTTCTCAGCAGTCCCCATCCTTGCCACATGGCCTGCCCAGCGCAGCCTTCAAATTCTCACAATTTTTCCAACATCAGGGTTACCAATTAATATGTAGACTTCCCTATTCGTGCATCTTATCCGAGCTGAACCATCCTTTACTGGGCCCTAGATGCGTGTGCGTATCTTTCTCTCAAAAGTTTGGAGATCCCTTTCATCGGCCTTTGAAAGTGTCCAAGTTTCCAAGGCGTAGAGCAGCACTGGTTGAATTAACATTTTATACAATCTAGTTTTCGTGGATCTTGATAGTGAGCTACTACCTAAGTGCCAGAGCAGTCCAAAAAAGCACCCATTGGCTGATGCCATTCGTCTCCTTATCTCAGCCGAAACGTCATTGGTGGCATTAACTTGTGATCTGAGGTATACAAATTCCTCAATTTGTCCAAAAGAGTAATGACCAACTTGAACAAAATCTTCATTAAAACCTCTTTCTTGATCGGCTATCATATATTTGGTTTTGTTGGTATTAACAACAAGTCCCAGCTTCCTGACAGCTTCATCAGGACAAGAAAGGCCTCTTCCACAACAGCTTCTGAACTCCCAATAATGTCGATATCATCTGCATGTCCCAGCATTTGTACCATTTGATTAAAAATGGTTCCATTGGTCTGAACCTTTGATTCTCTAATAACTTTTTCCAGACCAATATTGAGTAGCAGACAGGCTAGGGAATCTCCCTGTTTCTAACGCCATTTTGAGAGGCCCTCAGAGGCCCTCTGCTAAGCCTATCAATAGCCTCACACATTTCCTCTTTGTCTGGGGCCTCAAGGTCATCCTCAGGGATTCGACTAATGTTAACTTCTTCCTGTTGACCTTCTTGTACCCAATTTCCATTGAGTATGTGATTAAAGTACTTGTTCCTTCTTCCTAGCACTTGGGTTTTATCAGTTAATATAGATCCATCTGCATCCTTAAAGGCTGAAATTCGAGGTTTGAATGGCTTTCGATCGCTGTTCACTTTTTCATAGAACTTTTGGCATTCATTAATGCTCCTCAATCTCTCTATTTCTTCTAGCTCTCTATTTTCCCAGTTTCTTTTTTTGTGTCAATGGATAGACTTTTCTTCTCTTCAGTGCTGACGATAAATATCAGCTGATGCTCAGGTACGTTTTTTCGGAAGCATGAGTGTGTAGGTTTCGTTCTTGTGTGTAGTGGCTTCTTTCACTCCTCGTCAATCCATGGCGACCTATTCTGTGCTTGGATGTGACCAATTACTTCCTCTGCTGCATCGCAGATGATTTTTTCAATGTTTGACCACTTTTCGTCATCACCCTCATCTTCTTTAGATAGCACGTTAGAGAACTTCATTAATCTTATTTATATATGCTTGGAAAACTTCAGGTTATTTAAGTTTCTGTAAATTGCAACTTTTTACACCTTTCCCCTTGCTTGTTATAACAATTGAGATCCTGGTTCTATTGTTGGCCAGAATTAGAAAATGGTCTGAGTCCACGTTAGCTCCACGAAAAGTTCTGACATCAAGGAAATTCGATCTATGTCTGGCACTTATTAGAAAGTGGTCAATCTGATTGACTGTATTTCCATCGAGAGATGTCCAGGTACCAAGATGGATTCTTTTGTGGGGAAACAGACTACTGCCAACAACGAGATTATGTGTCATCAGTCTATGTCCATTGTCGCATGCATACAATAAAGTTTGGAAAATATACATATTGTTTTAAAGTGAAATAACAAACTTGTTGCTTACACCATAAAAACAGACATAAGAATTAAAAACAAAATCATGATCAGGCTCATTAAGTGAGTCATAATGTTTTTCATTGTTATTTTGGAATAACTAATTATTTGACATCAAAAAATATGTTTACAAATATACTGTACTTTACTAAACATTTTTCAGTTAATTTTAGAATTCATTCACTAGCTTTAAATGATGTAGATGAACAGTTGTCGGCATGTATAAATTAACCTTAATTTCTATTATTTCATAGGCATCTATGTATGATGGATGCTTCAATGAGCCTATACTACCCGCATTATTAGAAGCTGATATGTTTTTATTATTGAGGTTCTCTCTGGATGATCCCGCTCCACCAATAGTAATGGCTGCCTCATCTGCGATTTGTAACCTTTTGGTTAATCACATTGATGAAGTTAATATTTGAATTATTTAATCAAAACTTTTCATAATATTGTTTATTTTATTGTATTAAACTTTTTGTTTATGTTTAGGCCTGTTTGGACAGTATGTTAGGAACTCCTTTGGGCATACAGCAGCCTTCTTTGGGAGTTATTTTGGAAATGAAACCTAATGAAATTGATGAATTAAAAGATCAGCAACTTCTTAAACTTGATATTATTCGGGGAGCATTACGTTCAGATATTCTTCAGCGAATAAAGTACAACACAAAATGAATTTTGCATGAATTTGTATGTTGTTTTAAAAAATAAAACAAAAAAAAAATTTCTTCAATATAACCTTTCAAATTTATAATGTAGGTTTATCCTTACGGACCTGAATCCAGAACCAGTGGAAATAAAGCAGCTGCTGAAAACATTGATCAGGATTTCAAGGCATTCTTTCGAAATGGCAAACAGTGTTTTTACTTGTCCAGGACTGCTTGAAGCAGTTAGATCATTATGTAAGCATTATGGAACTTCTTAATTTAAATATAAACTGGTTTATACTGTTAACGAAGAGCTTGACTTTAAAGCTTTTGTTTATCAAAATGTTGTACCAATTGCTTCTTTTTTTCTTAATTTTATCTATGGAATATTAGACTGCTATACTATTTGTTCATTATTATTAATTTCAGGAAAGGTCTGGCTTACTTTTTGTTTTATTTCCAGGACTTGTAAAATTATCAAATTTAGGAATAATTTATTTCAAAATTTATTATCTTATTGTTGTTGGACTAGCTTAAGGTAGACTTTCACGGGAACTGTCCTTCACAGTGACTGTAAGTGCTGGTAGTTGACTATTATTTTGAAGGAAATAAACATGCTATATTTTTTTGGAACCACTTGTCAGTCAAGACATCATCTCTCTACTTCTGAAACTTGACTGTTTTTAATGCAGTTGGACAGTTCTAGGTTATTTTTTTTATCATGTTGAAGAAGGGTTTTGATGATAACAAATCTAGCAATGTTATTTGAGTTTCCTCTACTTTTTTTTTTCACCATGTCAGAAAATAGTACTTATGCATTAATTATATAATAATAAAACATTATCTGCTGTGATTTCTTTCTATATATATGTTATTTATAGTATAACTAATAACAGCCATTACTGTCCTTAGTAATCAATTTTAAAAAATATTGACCGTCATAACTAATATTAGTTTTTAATTTAAAAAACCAAAAGATTCCATTACAAAGCAATGATTAACATTTTTTACTGACAGTCCCTAACTTTATTATTGAATTTCTTATAATTGGCTAAATGGCATGTATTAATCAATTCACTGAATAGAATACAAATGAAAACTAATAAATTTAAAATGAACATTGTGATTTACAATATCTTAAACTGGGAACGATTGCAAACAAAAACCCTAATGATAATGGTGTACATTATTCCCCCACTACTGAGCAAGCTTTGTTGCTGTTTAGTTTGAAGTTATTTTTCTTGATTCATCTCAATAACAATTAAAACATAATTCTAGAGTTACCTGATATTGTGTATCTTTTTTATTTTGTTATTTTCTGGTTTAATTCTACCCTGTTGTCTCTTAATCATCTTTGCTATCTGGCTTAAACTGCCTTGATATTTTCCAGGTTAAGCTTTTTGTCAGGAGCATGAGAATTTTAAGAAATAATGACATAAAATTTATATTAAAAAATGGCACAATGAATCTATTCTAGAAAAATATTTGGAGGATATAATCAAGCACAATTCATCTCACAGATTATATAGGAAAAAACAATAATCTTTTAATGAGGGGTAGAAACATAAATATATGACTAAAAAAACTAACTGTAGGTAAAAAAAAAAAATTGAAATTTAGGAAATCACAAATACTCATGTAATTTGTCTAAATAGATTGATAGGTCACCATTTAATGTTACGTGGAATGAAGAAATTTTAACCCTATCTATGTGTAAAGAGTAGAAAACGAGATACTTTATCCCACAGATTAGTTGTATCCAACCGAAGTTTAATGCTTTGTTATCATCCTACCATTGCAGTTTTATTCATCTCAATCACATGACTTCTCTTACAAGATCCTCCTAGGTATCTGGTGTTAATCCATCCTCTTTATCTTTATATGTATCTTCTTATTTATCCTCTTTATCTGATAATACACTCTAATCATTCAGCATTATCCGTCTCTGAAGGACAACCTGATCTAAGCTCATCTTGAAGTTCATTTTTCTTAATATTAAAACAACATTGGTTAATTATAATTAATATGATAATTCACCCATTGAATAGTGGTGATCCATTCACTAAATTTTCACTTTTCACTTCATAAATTTCTTCATTTCTTTCTTTTGTCATTGTTCTTAGTTTTTCAGAAGACCTTGAATGAATTTTTTTTTCTTTTAAATACCATAGTAGAGAGCTAATATTATAAAATAATACTAATATCCACGAAGAGATTTGCCAACCAATCATTTAGGAGATTCCATTTTGGGCTGTGCATGTATATCCTTCTATTTTATTTATGGTTTAATTTAAAATTTTTAAAAATATATCCTCGTTTTCATTGAAATATTGTCATATATATAACCTACTTTTTTTTTTTTTTTTTTTCATTTTTTCTATTTCAGTGGATGTTAAAAATAGTCCTTCTTATTATCCAGAAGCTTTAAAATTATTTAGAATAATTGCTTCTAGATCCCATTCATTGGCATTAGCAATATTTGAGAAATATGAATTGCAAAAACCAATCTTTACATTTATTGCTGGGTGAGCATTATTATTTTAATTTAGCTCATATCCGTTTGTTAAATTAGTCTTCCAAATTACTTTTTTTTTTTGTTAATATGTTGCAGTGAAAAGGCTGCTGGACATCCTGAAATTATGCTTTTAACATTAGAAAGTTTTTATTCTTGGCAATCTTGTTTGTGTTACAATATTGGTGCTGATACCATCACGTAAGAATGCTTTGTTAAAGAACCATTTTTGGTTATGTAATTGATTTTTTTTTTGTAAAATAAATTAATTTCTAATGATTTTATAATGTAATAGGTACCTTAGCCCTGTGATTATGAAGTTGGCTGAAGCTCACCTAGGTTTAACCAATATAGATGGTTCTAGGTCTGATTTAGAGCATGGAGCAGCCCTAATATCTACAATAGCAGTCGTTGCTAAACTTAATTTTGGTCTAGTAAGACACATTCTTCCACTTCTACTTCAGGCTACTACTAAGTGGTGTACGCAGTATATCAATATTCTCAATCCTAAAGTTAGTTAACTGATGATAAGAAAAACATTAAATAAGTATGGTTTGGCTAATTCTAATTGACTTTTTTCCCCTCAGTTTTCTGCATCAAAATTATTAGGATCTTGCCTTACATTGTTCGCCTCTACATACAATGACTTTGTAAGTTAAAAAATTCAGTTTATGTTTTAATAACGTATAAAAACACTGTAAACACCTCATTATTGTTATATTATTAATAATATATGTTTCATAGTTTTTATGGTTTCTTCTGTTTTCAGGACAGTAAATCTGTACTTGAACCTGTCATTGAAAAATTATTATTGAGTACAAATTTCACAAACAGCATTCAAAATCTCAGGTTTTTACTTATTCAAATATTAAATTTATTCTAATAACTCAGTAAAATTTACCATTTCTTCTTATTGCAGAAAGTGTTCATGGTTAATACATGGTAAAATTATTTCAAGCCCTGAAAATTTGCCCTGCTTAGGTAGTATTTCTCCAACGGTTAGAGAAGAAAGCACCCTTCCATTTCTGTATTCTTTTGCAGCATATATTGTAGTTTCTGACAATAGTGCTGTAGGTAACATGTAATTGAATATTAGGTGATTTGTGTATCCTATAGTTTTCCCTGATGTTCATTTCTATTTTTCAGTTCAAAGACATTTTTCTTGGTCACATAGAAATTCTTGGCTATATTAGAAGTATTTTGAGAAGTGATGTGACAACTTTATGTGGCCATTGGTATGCAAGACAAGAACTTAATATTTTGGTTATTCTTGTTCATATGTTCACTGCAGTTGAAGTAAGTGATATTTGATATATCTTTAAGTAAAATGTGTTTATATATAAAATTTAATTTGTTCACTCTCTTAATTAGATAAGAGAAAACCAGGGAATGTTCCATAAATTGGCTTTCAAATTGTTAACGTCAGTTCAGATTGGTGATAGGGCACTTCTTCCTGATATTATTTCAAAAACTATTTTTAATCAAAAGTTCTTAAGGTAAGTGCCAAGAAAATTAGTTGTTCATTTTTTAAATATATATATTTAGGTTACTTACTGGGCTTGTGTCTCTATCCTTCCATATTATCTCCTTGAAGAGGAGTAGTTTTATTTTTCTCTTTATATTGTGCATAGACATGCAACATTTATTATCACACATTAAATATTTTGATGTGCCTTAAGTGTCATGCTAATTATTAATTTTTTCAATCATAATATTTAAGTATGTACAATTTGTAGTTAACTGCTTCTGAACCACAAATTACATATTGGAATACGTTACCAATGAATGGTGTAAATATAAACTTGTTTAAAACAGATTTACAAATTAATTTAAATATCTTATGCAATGATATTACCTACAAATCAAGAAATTTGTTTTTAATATTATACTTAAAATATTTTATATAGCTTAGATGTGGATTCTGTGGCAAAGAAAATGGAAGATCTTAAATTAAACGAATTTGTTTCAACAAGCAAGATAAATAAGCACTTGATTTTAAATGAATCTCTTGCAGCGTAAGTTTTTTTTTTTTTTATTTAAATAAAAATATTCAATACTTTACTTCAATAAATATTCTTCTTTTTATCGGTCATTTTTAGTCTGAAAGATATAGAAAAGTTGTTTATCCGTGAACTTGGATTTGAAGGGCTTATTGTTCCTTGGCCACCTGTTACATTAACAGGAATCCTTAATTCTACTCAATCCGCTCTCCCGTTGGATTGGCCATTTTTGCCAATCATCAGGCTGCATGAAAGACAAGGGTAAGCATGCTAAATTAATTTGATTCATTAAATGAAAATATTAGTTTTCATTTAAAAATATTCCTGAGTTAGATTATGGAAAATTGATTTATTAAATTAATCAATTAGGGTGAGTAAACTATAAAAAAAAAAAAAAAATTGTTCTCTTTTTCAATTGCTTATTCAGAAATACCAGAATTTGAAAAAATAAATAAAAAACAACATTCTGAGAGTCGTTATTTAAAATAATGGAAAATTAGTGTTGGTAGATAAAGTGTACTTCATCAGGAAATAAAAGAATAGCTTAGCTAAATAGTTAGCCTCTCTAAATGTCTACAATCTGATGTTTTTCAAATAAAATATTTGGAAGTAGACATTAGGAGATAGTCCAGTTGGCAGTCAATAAAGGTACCAAAATAGTAGAATAAATAAAAATAGGTTAACAATAAATAGTTTTTCTACTATTTTAGTACCTTATCAACCACCACCTGGACTATCTTCCTTCAAAATAAAATATTTCCTTGAAATTTAAAATGGATTCACATTTCCTCATTTGCATACTTAAAATGTTTGAAATCCTTTTTATAATTCTTGACCAGAACATTACCATTATTAGTAACTCATAAGACAAGCAACCTTGTAATAGTACAACCTCATCAAAGGAAAAAGAAACAATTGTGAAGCACTGCAACATCTGAACTTCATCAAATCTTTATCTTTTTCACTTACTAAATAATAAATATTAACCTTTAAGAAATTGTGAATTTAAACCATATCAAGTTGTTTTTTTGTTTAGGCAAGATAAAGATTCTGTGTTGATTGCAACTAGAAGTCTGCAGTGGTTTATAATTATAGAAGAACTACTGCCTGATGTTTTCTCCTTAGACTATACGGCAAAATATTGTCGTCTTTGTTGTGTTTATTTAGCAGGTGATGTACACATATTTTAACAATTATTTTCTTATTTAAGTGAATCTTTTTATGAATAACTTTATTTTTTATAGGAAGTGAATTGTTTCAAGATGTATCACCGTTGCTTGAAGCTGCATTATCTTATGTATTGGCACATAAAGACAAAATAGACTTTGAAAGTAATATTCCTGGGTTAACATCATTTTATGACTTGTAAGCATACTATTAGTTGATAGAAATTTTATTATTTATTATTTTTTTTTTAAATTTTAGTGTATGTATATATAAATGTGACTATTTACCTTTATTTTATATTATAGCTACCGAGAAGTTCTTGAACAGTTTACTGGTGTATCATATGGTAATTCAGTATTTGGACAGTATGTTCTTCTTCCTCTCCAGCAAAGGCATAGTAATAAGTATAAGAAGCTGGTATGGAGTGAATTAGCTGCTATCCTTCGACTTTTAAGGACTCCAGTTGACGAGGTAGCAAATAAATATTTAAAGAACACTGATTTGAAATTTGAAATGTATTGATCATATTGAAATCTTTTCATCTTTCATAGAACTTACTGAATTTATAGAAAACCTAAGGAACATATATATGTAAATGTATTTGTTATTAGCTATTTAGAAAGATATTTTCACTTTAGTGGGAAAAAAAGCTTGAATCTAAAAACTGCTAGTTAGTCTTTAGATGCAAACTGTGAGGCAACAATATGTCATGGTTATGGATAGGGCTAACAAAGTTTGTAAAGCTATTCAATGTGTCAAGACTTGGTCAAATATTTTATGAAGAATTTTGCACTGCATTATATGCTAAGTCCTTGCGCGATGTATTTCCTAATACATCACAAGTTTCTAGACGTGGTTTTTTCATAGGGTGGGTTCGTCACTCCCACCCCTATTTTTTTTTTGTGAGTGCCACCCATTGGCTAACAGGCCTCACAAATGCCTGGGGAAAGATTGTGAGTGAGTTTGCATTATTTTATTCTTGAAAAAAGCCCGGGTGTGACCAGGATTCGATCTGACAACCTTTGAGTTGGTAGACTGGCGCGTTGCCACACTGCTACTGCTGCCCCCTACACCCTCCAATACTCACATTAAAATGGCAATACTCTGCATTTGGAATGAAACGAGCAGGACTGATGAGCATAATCCTCATTTACTCTAGAACTAGAAAGAATCATTTTTGTGATTAGAATCCCTAGTAATAAAAACCGATTGTAAATTGGAAATAGTATGGTTTGAGAATAGACTTTTTTTTTTTTTTAAGAAATTACAATTTCTATCAAATTATATCATTACAACTTGGAATAATTTCTAGGAGGTGAAAGGATATATTAATTTGAGTGCACAGCATTATAAACATTTATTAAAATCAATATTATTTTCTCTGGAGGAAATTCTATAAAAGTTATTTTTATTCTGTGCATACTACAATTAGTTGTAGTATGCACAGAATAAATATTAGTTCTGAAAGATAGAGTGTCATAGATTAAGATATTTAGAGATCAAAAGTTGAATCATGCTTTAATACAGACTATATAAATAATTTGTAATTAGGTTGGAAGATTATTGATTGACCGTGTGTAAAGATGAAAGGAATATGGTCGGGCTGCGGTCAAAAAAACTCAAATAGTAGAATTATACTATATTAATGAGCCATCTTTGTTTTGACTGCCGTCAAAATAGCCCTGAAGAAGCCCTGCAACATGGGGCGAAACGTTGGCTCATTAATATAGTATAATTCTACTATTTGAGTTTTTTTGACCTCACCCCGGACCATATTCCTTTCATCTTTGTTTTGACTGCCGTCAAAATAGCCCTGAAGAAGCCCTGCAACGTGGGGCGAAACGTTGGCTCATTAATATAGTATAATTCTACTATTTGAGTTTTTTTGTTTTACCGCACCCGGACCATATTCCTTTCATGTTAATTAGGTTGTTTGAACTTACGTTTACCATTCAAAAAGAAGTAAATAAAATAAATACGATAACTACTTATTGGTCCAACTGATATTTTGGAATGGTTAACACACCATAATGAAAATACAAGGCAATATAAAATACAAGACTTTCAACAAAAGTCACACATTGTGTGTAAAAGACATTTAATTAAACCTTTATTTTAAGTTTTACTAACTTTTTTTTTTTTTTATAATTTCAGGTTGATATAAATGACTACTTAAATCCTTGTGAGGCAGATGCCGATTTATTAAGGACATATTTGCGATGCTTAGGAACAGGTATAATTGAAATTGAAGCAGTTATTTTCAAGCATGACCCAATCGTTCCCTTTACCACTGAGTAGTTTGTTTTTTCTATTGTTAAAGGACGGGTAAGAGAAGTCTGGTGTCCGGTTTTATATAAAGTTGCAGTTCATCATGTTTCAACTTATGCCAAAAATCATGATAATCAATTAGCTCATGGTCTCTTGACTTTAATCAATACAATGGGGAAAAAGGTAATAATTTATCATTACAAAATCAAGGAATATTACAATCTAATATCAACTATTTTTTATGTTGTAGGAGCTGAAGAATGTTCTTTTGAATTATAGCTGCAATGATTAAGAGATTTTTATTCTTCCTTTGATGGAATTGTGGGTAAATTTTTATACATTAAGTTATATTTTATGTATGAATTTTACTTTTTTATATAAAAAACTTTTTACATTTATTGGTGTTGTATGTACCTACCCTAACTATTAATTTTGCAATAAGCAAATAGAACAAGGTGTCTAGCAAAACCTTATTGAATTCCCTAGCTTTACCAATTCATTAAAAAAAAATTTTTGAAGTAATCAAAATAGATATAATAGGACATGTGTGTTTAATTAAATTAATCTTTTAATGAAGCAATGGTGTATAAATCACTATTATGTAGGAACTCAATAGAAAATATCTTTGGGAACTTCAGTTTATTAACTAATCTTCTGGCAGGTAATGTCTCCCTGTTCACATAATTTAAAGAATTGTTTCCAAAAATCGATTAAATACATCATCAATTCCATTAACCCTTTGAATACACATTTATTTGAAATTGTTTTTGCCATTATTTGGAGCATATTTATGAGTTTAAGATGCTGAAAATGAAAATGCTATCGATTTTATAGTTGCACGCTCGTGTATCGATTTATTCTAACTTTTCTGATTTCTACCACATAAGGTTTTATAATATTCTTTACAACACCATCAGTTTTTCGTTTTTTACCAATATCTACAAAATCAGCATTTAAGCGTTTCATGCTAAGTATGTAAACATTTTTTCTATCTTTCCATTTGAACACCCTTATACTACCGCAGGATACAGTTTTTACTTCTCCTTTCAAAAACTCTTACAAAGAAAGTAGCTTTGGTGTATTCTTTCTGTTTTTCTTAACTGTCCCAACGGCATGTGTATCATAATTCAGTAATTTTAGGAACAATAATGGTGATGAATACCAATTATCTATGTATAACGTGTAGCCTTTATGTAAAATAGGTTGAACCTTTTCCATGACTACACTTTCAGAAGCAGCTGTATCACTTGCCATTATTTTATCCTAGCTGACATAGATTTTGAATCTTTATGATAACCAGATGAAGATGCACAGAGTTTATAAAACTTTATGCCGAAGCGTGCTCTTTAACTGGGGTTAAATTGAATATTATTTATTCAATCTTTGAATTTCATTAGCGATTCATCAAGAGATACTTCATTAACTAAATGTATTATTCAAGTAATCTGCAATTTTTTGAATCTTCCTTATTTCATCATCTTCACTTAGTTTTTGATTATCCATAAAATGCAAAAAATTTGAAATATCGAAAAAAAAAAAAAAAATGTTATGTGGCATAGTTTTTTCAAAAAATTGGAGTACCTAGATTTTGATTTTTTGACCAATACATCACCAACTTTGCTTTCTTTACTTAAGATATACAAAGCAATATATGCTCTTATTTAGTTAGAATTTACAAGAAACCCCCTTTAATTTTTTTCCCCAAAATTTTCTTTTTTTATTATTTGTCTATTATGAATGATTGAATAAATGAAAAAATAATTTTATTTTGGGACATATGTCCCCTAAGAATAAATACATGGATCATACATTATGATTTTTGATCTGTAAGCATTTAAAAGTTTCCAGGGGCCACACCGTTCCTCAAGGGTTTGGCGAGTCTATTGATCTGAGGTCTGTGGGTAGTGCCAGTTCGAATCTGGCCTTGGGGTGTTGACTTTTCCATTAAGTGACAGTCCCACAAAATGAAAAACTTGACCCCCAACCATGGATAGAATAGGTTGGTCACCTGTACATAACCAGGTGATCATCATCTTCGACGTGGATTGCCTTAAAAAAAAAGTTTCTAGTAGACATAATGAAATTACATTGAGATCTTGGCTTAACTACTGTTTATAATGTTAATCAATATATGCTTAATTATATTGCTTACAATGATACATAGATTTGGTTATGCAATAATGAAGGAATAGGTGTTGTTTAAAGGAAATAATGGATGAGGATTGGCGAATGGAGATGGGAAGGGAATTCCAGAAAGTGGTTGCATGTATGACGAAGGATTTGCTGAAGAAGGCAGTTTTATAGGAGGGCATATATAAATCAATCGGATGGGATCTGGTGTTTAATGAATGTATGAACGAAGAGTAAGAAGATCAATGATATAGGTAGGTTTTTTTATTTTAAGAACTGGGAATAGGAAAACACCAAGGAGGTATTTCCGAAGGTTGGATAGAGCCACTTCAACTCAGTATACCAGTGGGAGACTTGTGAGTGCCTTGGAAACCCAAAGATAAATCTTATGAAGCAATTCATGAGTATCTTCAGTCACAACTCTAGACCTGCAGATAGCCCTCCATAGACCAATAAACTGTAGTCAAAGTGAAGGGGGAAGACGAGAGAGGATACTAGGAGAATCTTAAAAATTGTTTGAGTAGTTATTGATTTGCATTTGATTTGGGAAATATGATTATTCCAGGAGATGTATTGGTTGAAGGTGACTCCAAGGTTTTTATTGTAGAAGAGAAGTGAATCGGTTGGTTGTTAAGGAAGATTAGGGAATAGTAAGGAAGGGAATAAAGAAGGTGCTTGGAACTAATAAGAATAGCTTTGGTTTTTTCAGCATTCAAGTTCAAATCATTGTTTAACGCCCATGCATTAATGCTGTCAATGTCTTCTTGTATCTTTTGAATGGCCCCAATCATCTCGGAGGGGTGGAAGGATAGATAAATTTGGAGATCGTCTGCATAAAGGTGGTATCGTGTGTGGTGAATAGAATTAGGAAGATCGTTACTATAAATGGAAAAAAGGGTTGGTGAAAGTGAGGACCCCTGAGGTACACCTCGTGTCAGAAGAAGGAGATTTATTCGGGATGATGACTGTTTGGGAACGACGAGACAGGAAGGAGAGGAACCACCAAAAAGAGCTAAAATTGATATTTGATAATTGCCTATAGAGGATTGGATGTCTTGGGATATTTTCAATAAAGCGGATTTTGTGGAATGTTGAGAGTGAAAACTGAATTGGAAATGATTAAGAAGAGCTTTTTGGTCAGGAAAATTAATAAGTTGGGAGTGAACTAATCTTTCTTGTGGCTTGGCCAAATAGCATTAAATAGATATTGGCCAAAAGTCAGAAACTGATGAAGGAGAAGGCACTTTGTTCAATGGTCAGACCAGGACTTGCTTCCAGGCTTGGGGAAAAATGGAATTTTGAAGGGAGAAGTAATAAATGAGCAGAAATACAGGAAGAATGGTGGGGAGACAAATTGTGATGATCTTAACAGGAATATGGTCAGGGCCGTAATCATTAGTTCAGGACTTGAGGAATGCTGAGATTAAGTTATCTGGGGAAACATTTAAGAAATAAAAGTTATTAGGATCAAATCGGATTTCAGGAATATGAAAAGAGGAAGTCACATAAGGTTGTTGAAGGAGGGGGAGCAGCAAAAAAGGAATTAAGCTCGTCCAGATTGACAGGATAAAATGGACAGGATTTGGAGCTTACAATGGAGAGGTTCTTAAGGATTTTCCATTTCGATTTAGGATCAGGTGTTTGGGATAGGATGTTGTGAAAGTATTGCTCCTTGGCACGACATAAGGATGTTTGGGTAAGGTTCTGGAGGGACTTGAAGATGGGATAGTGCTCAGAAATTCTGTGTGAATAGTGCGTCTGAAGCATCTTCTCATTAAATCTCTTATATCTGAGTTGACCCAAAGAGCCGGAGAGCGTTTGAAGGGACGGGTTTTGAGAGGAACGTGTTGGCTTAGGAATATAAGGAGATTTGACCTTATCGTCAATGGATAAAAGTGAGTAGATAGGTAGGTTCTAAGGAGAGGGAAAATTCATCAAGATAGGGACCGATGTTTTCTATGGTTAGCGAATCTAGGTTTTGCCAACTAATTTTCTTTGGTGTAAGCCTGGGAGTGGGAATATTGTAAGAAATTTTGATGAGGTCATGGGAGGAAAGGAAAGACATAGGAATTTGGGAGGAGGACAAAAGGTGTTGTGGAGAATTAATGATAAATACATCAAGCCAGGTATTGGTGGACTGGGTACATGTGGATTGGTTGGGAACGATCAACATTTTCCACTAGATACTGCACACTACAGTATATGACTGATCCTACATAATAACAGCTAGTGTACAGACTAGATTTGGCCATTTGAATAATTTAATGTTCATTTTCAAACAAGTAAGACATGTTTTTAAATAAATTTCACTGTCAAAATTTTACCCATTTAATCAACATTTTCATGTAATAGAACTTAATGATATTAGGCACATATTACATGTATAAATGATAGAGAAAAAAGTTGTAAGAATATTATATTATTTATGGAGTAATGACTAAAATAAAAATAAAATAACATTTAGTAAGTAATCATCAACTGCAGTTTGACCAGTAAAAGTAAAAAAATGCAACTTGATTTAAGAGTTTCAGGTTTCTTATAATATATTTAACCTAGTCGTTAAATACCATAACAATTACATTTTTTCTTATTCGTCACAGAGCCCTATAAGTAAGTAGTGTATATATGAAATTAATTAAGATTTTATAGCTTAAATCACTTCTACTTTATTTTATTTTTTTTAGTACAAATTTTTTTATTATAATTGGCTGTTTCTGAAAGGTCAAGGAAGAAAATTAGGTCCATTAGGTATAATTGATCGGGAGAGTCTGTGAGAAGGTTGGTGTTGAGATTGCCTGCAATTATTACATTTTGAAAGAGAGGAATATATGAAAGGAAGTAGGATTCAAATGTATCATCATAACGGACTCGAGGTGGGCGGTAAATGACAATGTAGAGGAGGGAAAAGGAGCTTGAAGTAAGTTGCACAAAAATGTATTCCAAATGGGGGGGGGGGGGTGTCAAAGGAAGGTTGCTGTTACTCTGGAGTAGTCTTGTAATATATTACATCAACCTTCTTCCCAATTGCCCTTTTTGTCAAAATCAGTCTTCTTAACTATTGTTAATGAAACAGGATTATCATCAATTGGAAATTCATTATTTAGCATCAATCTATAGCTTGGCCAACTTTCCATAATATGGTAAACACATCTGAAAATGAATAAGAGTTGATCTTTTGATGCAAAGGAGATATTTTAATTTCAAAATCCTGTATTTAATAACTTAAAAAATTAAATAATGTACAAACACAAAGTCAATAACCAATAAGACACCATTGTTAGATTAACTACTTTGAGATTTGTTGGGAACATTTTGGAGAAAGTACTAAATTAAGAATTAATCAGAAATTAATAAAATGTCAAGGTATTTAATAAAAATAAAAAAAATGTTGAACATGGAATTCCATAACAAAACAGATCTGGAAAGTTACAAAATAAACAAAGACAATGGAAAAGTTAAAATTTATTTGAAAAGAAATACTATAAAAATTCAAATGTGTGTATTATTATTTTTCAACTTTATTTTTTTTAATATAATACATCCTGACTTACTTTTCTAATGTATCAACAGATGCCCCAAGAAATTGGAATGAGATATAATATTTTGTGCTAAACATAAATAAAGCATAACAAAAAAAAAGGTTGAAAATTTTTTATATTATTTTTTTAAATAGTTATAATTAAAGAACAATAATTTATATATTCTAAATTATTAAAATAATTTATGAACTAAAATGACTTCCTTAAATATCACATCTAACACAACCATGTAAAATAAAAATAATAAAATAAAAAATGCGAAGGTGTATTTATTTATTTAAATTACCATGCTGTTTTTAAACAAAACAAAAACAACATGGTAAGAATTAAAAGTTATTTTTTCGATAAAGCTAATCCCAATGTAACAAGACCTCCAAGCGCTAAAACAGCTCCTCCAGCCAGTGCCATACCAATCAGACCCTCTGAAATAAACATAATCTATAAATACAATTTAAAAGCAGTTTATTTTTATGTATTTATTGAATTAACCTTACAAATAATACTGAGGTCTGTAACGACCCCAGCACCACATTTAGGAAAAAACATATATCAGACCTTTAACGGGTTTGCATGAAGATTTTGGGATGAAGAATGATAGATAATGCAAAAAGAAAGTGTTATAATAAGTTTTTGTCCCCAAAATTATTGAATTTAGTGAAAAATTAGTACCATGCAAAATTTCTGTTTAAATTTAAATTTTTAGAGTGCTACCAATGGGTAGTTTCTCTACATGCCTGCAACACTCAAATTTAACTTAGATCAGATTTAATAAATGTACAGTTGTAATAGCAATAAATAAATATTTAAAAAAAAAGTTATTTCTGACAAAGATAATGATATAATTGCTATCAAATCATAAAGTTTCTGAGATATAGAGGGGACAAACAGTCCAGAAAAATTTTGAAATTGTTTTTGTTCAATTTGAATGGATAATAAGAAGTATGAAAATTATTTTTGATATTATTAACAAATAAAAGACTTTTTCTCACCTTTCTCCATTCTTTTCCTAATGGTACTATCTAAACTTTGCACCTGGAGGTTTGCTGGTTCTAAATTTAAAAAAGCTTTGGTATATTGCAGTGCTTTATTATACTCCTGAAACAGAGAATCCAAGTTATAACACATTTATTTTTGTAAATATGGAGACTCACAGAAGCAAAACACACTAAAAAGCCACTATCTGCAAAAATAGAAAAAATTATTAATATTGCACTAATAAATAATGATTCACACCTCAAGTTTAGACAAATGGTTGAAGGTTAAATTCTGGTGATTCATTACTGTGTAAACATTGCTCGTTGTTACACCAAAACAATTCAAGAACATTATGACTGCTTTGAATATTTAGAATTTATTCATTAAAGTAAAAAAAAAAACTATCTAACATTTCTAAAAACACAATATTAGACAAGAAATGATTATTTAATTCCTACTGAATTCATTAATAAATTTAAACTTTATATATAAGCCGAAATGTTGACTGAATCAATAAAACTGGAGGCTTTACACCTTCACAACATAAATAAATATTCATTCCTGAACTAAACGTTTAAAGCTCACAAATTACTTATATTAAGGAAGAAAAAGGATGATATAAAATTATTTAACAAATAATATCAAATCTACATAGGTAAATTATTATGACGAATAAGAATATGCTACGGCCCTGATCATAAAATTTTAAAATCTTACTAGAGAATAGACCAATCATTAAAAGTAAATTTGAACTATTCACTATAAAAAAAAATGTTTGTACAAAAGGTTAAAAATAATACTGAAATAAGCAGTTACAGGAAGATGTATATAATGCTCTTTATCGTGAAGTGAGAAGGTTCACAATTTTATAAATGACAAATATCAACCATGTAAATACCATTCTTAACAAATTTCTATAATTTTAATTCTAAATGAAAACAGAGAAAATGTTTTTGTTTTGTTTTCCCTTAACATTCCATATTCAGATAAAATATATTTAAAATAATAATATCACAGGTTTAAAAACCAAACCATGAAATTCCACAGATTATGTGGTTAGTACTTTAATTAAGAATATAATACAAACTTCAACTCACCTTTAATTTGGCATAGCCTATGGCTAAGTAATAAACACAATCTCTTCTTGTTTGCTCTCTATCTTCATTGAAAATAGTTTCTAATAGACATATGCCTTTTCTTATGTCAGCTGCATAACGACTACGAACTAAGCTCCAAGCATAATTAAAAGTTGCATCGGTAGTAACCGATTGTTCTTCTAATTGTTGGTTGTATATCGCTTCAAATTTCTAAATCAAAACATAAATATATACGATTAAATACATAGATCAAGACAACATAATAAATAACAACATACATTAATGTATCAGTTGTTATAACTTGGTAAGACTAACTTAAGATTTGTGAAATAAAAGATACACTAATTGGGATGAAATTCAAATCTTAACTTATATGGTCGTAAAAATCTACAATGTTTAACTGAACACATTAGTCACAGTATGATTTAAAGCATTACACAAATAAAAGCAATCAGGTATAAAATGTATAACCTTAATGTCAATCGATCAGTTAGAAAGAAAAATTGAGAATTAAATATGTTTAATTTTAAATACCTTAAGTTCTTCTGGGGAACCCACTTCATCTAAGATTTCGTCCATTCCGAATTGTATTCTTACAGCATGACAATTAAAGGACTGACGAACACTAATCAACTATGACAGAAGGTTGAACTAATCACTTGAGATAGCGCTGCCTCCCCGAGTCCCAACAAAAACAGCTGTTCGTGCTGCTAGGTTGAATTTATGGGCTTTGGCTCAAAGTCAACTATCAGACGGTTATGTTATTCTTTATGGCTTAATGATATTAATCTATTTCATTAAATTAAAACTAAGTGATGATATACAGTTAAATGACTACTAAATAAAAAATAGTGTTTCTGTAACAATAGATTGTTCATAGTAGAGTCGCCCAACCTTTTTATTAAGCGTGTTAGTGATGGGTAAATCCAAGGTCTTTAGACTGTCATGATCAGTTTGTCAAATGATGATTTATAAAACTTGGAAACAACCGTTGATTTTCAGTTAGTTTTCACTTGATCATTGGTCCTTTTCATATTTAATATTTTCTTTTACTCAATTTTAAAACCTGCTATAATTTAAACTAGCAAGCTCTGTTTATGGAGTGCTGAGTTACACTTTAATACATCTCCAACCACCTTCATTAACAAAAAGTATGGGCTCAGTGATATAACTGTGGAAGACATCTATTCAAGTTTTGCTTTAATAAGTTTGTCGTTTGTTGAACTTTATTTTTTTCATTGCTGAAGAATTTTCCGATACCAAAGCAGCAAAAGACAAAGTTTTGTTATAAAAAATCATGTAGGTGATAGTTACTAACAGTTCATGAGTCCGGAGAGGGACACGTATTTCACCTCAATTTTTAATTACTTTAATTAATAGTACCGATAGTTACTTGTGAAAATTGTGTTTGCCAACCATAGTTAGTTGCTATAAAAAACCGTGGCTGTTTTAAAAGTTTAATAAACGAAAAATAATTTTCAACTATTTATTTTCTTACGCTTTGCAGGGCTAATAAAGATACCAAACAATTAAAAATATATTGACAATATATTATAACACTACTTGAGATAATGCTTAAAATATTATAGCCATTTTTAAAAAGTTTATTATAAAACAGAACAGATAATAACATAAATATAAAATGATTCACATTCAGAAAAGTGGATCATTCTTAAAAAGCTCTGCTATTGAAAAAGCAAAAAAATTTGAGAATGACCCATTTCTCAAAACAAGAGTAGTAATATAGACTTATTATATGCAGTTGAAGAGCAAAGAATTTAGAAAAAATAATATTTAGCATATAAAGTCTTAGAAGAGAATAAAGAATGAGGAAAAATGCATAAATAAAAGCTCTGGTTTTATTTATAAATAAAAGGCATAGGTTTTATTTATAAATAAAATAACATGATAATAAAGTAAACTGAGGTGGGGTGAAAATGATGCAAGTATAAGTAAAAAAATACATAAAAATGAACAAAAATTGTACACACTAAGAGACGGAAAACTTAGAAGATACGATGAGAATATTATCTCCTCCAAACATGAACTTACAAAAATAAATTATCCGAAAAGTTCCTTTAATGAATCTTCGCCATGTCACATAAAATCTTGTTAATATGTCCAATGCGTTTGCCATAAACGTTTTTTATATCAAATGGTATCAATGTAACTTTGAAATGTTTGTATTGTTCAGATTCTATAAAAACAATGTATACAAGTGCTCTCTTCAAAAAAGATTAGATAGTAAAAAGTGAATAGCAAAAAATTATATTGACATTTAACCATAACTTGATTATATAAGTGATTAATATGATTTTATTTTTTCAACTGGTATAGAAATAAAAGATACATATGGTATGTCCACTCACACGACTTTCTAGCTACTTTAGATGAAAAATCCAATAAAAAAATCGTTGACTGCATTTTTCCTAATATTGGTCCCAATAAAATTATGGTAGTGTTGGAGAGAGTCACTTTTGAAAGGCCTTTTGTAATTTTGGCCTAGATTAAGAATTTATACTTCCACTTTTCTATAAATGGAATATCTAGTAAGTGAAAGTATTTCTTGAAACATTTTTAATTTGATTTTTCAACGGAAACACAAAGTTTGAGGTCCACATTGTCCAAACAACTAAGTTACTCACATATACTTCATTATAATACATATATTATAATACTCATCACAATACTCACACATTTTTCATTATCTTTCACATCCTGGAACCAAATAAAAATATTAAAGAAGGAAAGGATGGAGATGATGTGTCTTAAGCTTTCTTCTAGTGCTTCCTGCCTACCCACAAAATTATCTTTTTTGAGGTTATATGGTGGGTATTTCATTAATGAACTAGGGAGTGACCAGAAAACCACATGACAGAGGTGAAAAGTTTTATAGTGATTGGTACATTCCATCTATAATTCAAATTATAATTTATAACACTGCTTGAGATAATGCTTGAAATATTGTAGCCATTTTAAAAAAGTTTATTATAAAAGAGAACAGATAATAACATAAATATAGTATGATTCACATTCAGAAAAGTGGATCATTCTTAAAAAACTGTGTTATTGAAATAGCAAAAAAATTTGAGAATGATCCATTTCCCAAAACAAGAGTAGTAATATAGACTTATTATATGCAGTTGAAGAGCAAAGGATTTAGAAAAAATAATATTTAACATATAAAGTCTTAGAAGAGAATAAAGAATGAGGAAAAATGCATAAATAAAAGCTCTGGTTTTATTTATAAATAAAAGGCAGGGGCATGTGCAGTGTGTTCTGTTCCTTTTTGCTAGTCTAGTTGATATTTTTATATCACCATAGTTATTAAACAGTTAGTTTTTAATTACATGTAATCTATATTTGAGCCTTCAGTTGATAGGATGACCAATTGCATAAAATCAGTCTTAATATTATCATTAATCATTCTATAGCAATTTAGCATTGAATAAATGGTTGAGAGCAGAATATAAATTTTAATAAACTGATATATTTTTATATTTCTGCCATATTTTTGTAAAAGAAAAACGTTAAAATTTTGCAACAAGAAATGCTATTAAAAGTACTTTTTTGAAGACTGTTGAAAGTGGAGTTGGTCATTCGGTCAACTGAAAGGCTTATTTGAAAAATCAGTATGGGAAAGTATTACCCAGTGAATAATATCCCCATATATTTCCCCAAGAACCAATCAATCTAAATAGAAGAATGAAAGTTATTATGCTCTCACTCCATTTGTGTGAGGCGAGTAAGCACTTACACCTATATGAGGACATTCGAATTTTTATATTGAAAAATGAACAATATAATTATTCTGTATGTTTTCTGTAGGTAGAAACAGTATGCTGTAAATAATGATAAAGCTTCAATTCTCTATCTTCAAAATTAAATAATCAATTGCATTTTAATGTCAAAATTTTAAAATTGCAGTCTGCAATTACCCTGACTTACCTTTTTTAATATATTTTGAGAATTTTTAAATGTTAAAATATATCTTTAGTGTATAAATATGTATATTTTAATTACCTATATACTTAGTCATGCAGCACATTTTTAATTTGTCTGAATTCTTCCCTTTGTTACACTTTTATTGCATGCATACATGATGTTTACTGGTGATTGAAACCTTATCTTTGAATATGATAATACAATACCATTGAATACAGAGTCGAAAAAGTATCCTTGTGATCATGTAATGACCTGATTTGAACAAACGTGGTTCTAATCCATTAACACTGTATGCTTTTTTCGTTTATCTAAACTTTGTCTGGTCGGTCTGTATCTGAGCCTAGATATAGTGGGAAAATTAGGTTTATAAATAGTTATATAAAAATTTAATGAGAATGCTGTTAATCTACAAATTTATCTCTCCTTCTCTTCTGCCAATCTTATTTAGGCATCTAATAAACCGCAGGATGATATTAATAGAATTTGTCAGTGGGCCATGAAAAACAAGTTGCAACTGAATGTATAAAAAACTAAAGCCATCCTAATTTGCTTCAAACCCAATTGCTGAAGTCAAGCCTGAGCTATAGCGGAGGAACACCAGGAGGCAAGAACAGTCAACGATGTACCTAAAAGGTTCTAGTACAAAAAGAAGCGTAACACTTTTAATATAGATAAGATTATCATAAAGTAGTTGACAGGACTTTATACAGGACACTGTCAACTGAATAAACATCTCTTTAATATAAGATTAACAGGTTTAGCAGGAGTCACCCATCTACAGGTTCTGCAGAAAGGATGACAAAACTGCCTATCACATCATTTGCAGATGTGATACATTGGCAACGAGGCAATTCCTCATTTTGGATGGGATCGCATCGTGAATCCCAAGCTTTGTGAAACTGTTGATCCATACATGATATCTAACTTTGCAAAGGCATCTGGTCTATTTTAAACAGAGTAAGAGACGGTGTAAAATAGGCCCTGAGTGGCCACGGTGTAGATATGCTGAAAAAAAGAAGTTGTAGTGATTTTATTACAATTTGGTTTTTGAAAAATAATCAACGGATTTTATAATTTAATAAATAATAATCATGATGAGCTGCTGTAATAGGGGCTTTGTTCTCCCTAACTAAAGATTATTGTTGAATTTTTACATAGCATACTTTGAACATTCATTTGTTAAAAAAAAAAACTTAATAACTATTTTTTGCAAATGCCTCACAGTCAGAATACAATATTAATCACATAAGAATTCTATGAGCTCATGATTCTGGCACCTCTACAACTACTTTCCTCTTGGGATCTAAACTTGTAGGATTTGTTAATATCATTAGTTAATTTTAAAGGCAAAATTATTTCACCAATTTCAGTTAACAGAACAAAATGTTCAACATTTTGGCTAAATGGTCCTCAATGATAGCCAGACCTCAGAGGGACTTGAAAAGAGCCTTTCTTGCAATAGAGGCATCAGGACAGAAAATTGGTCTTCAAATCAATCACACAAAACCAACTATATGCTTGCCGACCCTCAATGGCCACCACCACCCACTGTTACATTTGGTGGTTGCACATTTACAAGTGTAAATACTTTTGTGTATCTAAGGTATCTAGTTTGTGGGGACAATAAACTCAGCTCAGATGTACAGAGGTGAATTATCACAACAAATAGGTATTATTTTGATATCGCAAAACACTGAGAAGCCATATTCTATCGAGAAACACAAAAATCTCTTGGGAGTACTAGTTTATGCCTCAGAGACATTGGCTTATGGATGCTGAAGCTTTAATAATATTCGAGACAAACATTTTAAGGAGGATGCTTACCCCTGTAAAGAATGGTGACCAGTAAAGGTTAAGGCACAATGTAGAGTTCTATAAAATCCATTGGGAACTAGATGTGGTACAATATATAAGACTCTCAAGACTGCGGTAGGCTGGACATGTTGCAAGAATGGATGGAGACTCATGCATTAAAATTTATTATTTGTGTATGTGGAATGAAAAAGAGTGAATGACTGAGATGGGCAAATGAGGTTGCAGCAGATGCCCAAAAATTTCTGAGAACAAGAGCTTGTCGGACCCTTGTGTAAGACAGAGAGAAATGGAGGTATTGTATTGATGCGGCAAAGACCCGTACTGGGTTTTAGTGCCCGTGATGATTCTACCACTCTTTTGCTTCATTGGCTAAAACACTTTCTTGTCAAACCTTCTTCAATTGGCTGTATTCTCACTCTTGTTTACCATGGCCTGTATAGATAAACTATTCATTTTAGTTTTCTTGATAATTATAATAACTAGAAATCTGAATTTATCTTAGGAAAATGATCTGTTTCAGTTTTTAAATATATTTTTCTTATTTTTATTAATGGGACCTTAACAAAATAGATTAAGCTGATTTAAGGCTGTTGTAATTATCCCAGACAAATTCCAGATACACAATATGGAAATCAAATAAAAAGAAATTCTCCTCCTACATATTTACTTTTATTTTCCTGTACACATATACATTGGTCTTGTCATCTATATATACTAATGTTATTTATTTCACCTTTACACAAACTTTCATATTGTATCATAAACCTCAATTTTTTAAAACTATTCAAACTAACATTTTATAACTTTGATTAATTTTTTTAAGCTAAGGAATGTCGGAATATTGTTGTCCTAAGAGTTTATAAAAATACAAATATTTATGTAGGGTATGTATAATTTATGTAATTATCGTACCTTCTTTGGAGTTCATTTGCCCACTGTGAAATCACTGATATCAATGATGGATAATAAATTTTTTGGAATGATACTCAGCATATCTTAGAATGGATCGCCAGTGATTATTCTATTTGCACAATAAATTAAACCTTTTGAGTCATTGGGAACTTTGATTAAAAATTTAGATATCAATGGACTTTGGATAAGACAAAACACTCCTATAGAATTTTTCTATATGATGTGTTGAATCAAAATAAACAACCTCCACTTTTTGACAAAATCGTGGTAAGATTGTTGTTTTAATGGATTTTTCACACTTTTTTTAATGGTGTTATTTATTATGATGAAAAACTGCTATATTCGGCCCATAGAACGAGTATAAAATCAGTTTTGTGGTTCAATTTTAATAAAACTGGAGGGTGAGCATGTTAGCCATATCACCAATGATTTGGAAAAGTGGAGAATTTTTTGTCCCTAAAATATTCATGTCTTTACTGCTGTTTTTATTAAGTAAAGTCATAGTTAGTTTCAATTGAAAACAAATAAAAATGTGTGAGAGATGAGATATATTTAGTTCAACAATGATTCGCTAGGTAGCAGCACCATGGCTAATTCGTCAAGCTCCATTATTCAAAATTGGGTAAAAGATTTTTTCTTATTTTGCCAAAATATAGAATCCAACCTCAATAAAAGTGCAGTAATCATAGATTGAAATTATATTTATATATATAAATGTATCTGTGGCTTAGAGCTATGACAACAAATATCCGAAGTGCAGGATCCAAAAAAAAAAAAATTAAAATTAAAAAATCAAATTGAAAGTTTTCAGAAACAAGGTTATACATGTAGCTGATTTACTTTAATTACGACAAAAAAGTTTATTTTTATTTTGTATTTGACGTATTCTATAGTTTTTACCGTTGTACTGGTGTTACTTTATGACAGTCTGCATGACCCCAATAGAATAAGCAACCACAGTCAGTCTTTGGTATTATCTTTGGAATAAGTCCTATAGAAAAAATAATCAAAACTTTTTTTGTCAGATGCGCCACCATTAAGTCAAATCAGAGATATGTTGTACTATATAAAAAAAAAATAGTTATAGGCTTCTGAGAAGATTGTTTTTGCATTTAAAAGTAAAATCATTGACTGGTAGCGTTACTAAATAAAAAACTGTTAACATTTGAAAATTGACATTGGTACTGCACCAAGCCGCAGTCATACAGAGGTATGTGTAAACTCTGTCTTAGTACTGTTTTCTTTTAAAGTATTACGTATAATTAATATATACTTTCTAAACAGTATAATATTGTTAAAAAAGTCTGTGAAGTATACAGGTCATTTATAGCTTATTATTTCTTTTTAATCTTTTTCATAGCCTCTCATTTTATTTCCTGAAAATCGCATTTTGTATGGTTTGTCATTTGAGAATATAATATACAGGACGAGCAGTTTTTTTAAATAAAGGCATATGAAAGGAATAAGGAATAATTTTTTCGCATATGTTAAGGGAAATAGGGGAAATGCATAAATTTGATAAAATTTAAACTAGATCTAATGGGACGAACCGTTTTCGAAATATAGCTATTCTAAGAAAAAGTATACAATTACAAAATGAAAATATGGAATTGATTTTTTCTCTTAAGGTTTCATCAAATTTGATTCAACGGCTCGATCAGTTGTTATTTTTGAATATAAATTTAACTACTATAATAGGACCAAATTTGTTCCTTGATGTCTAAAACGTTTACTACTTGAGAAAATTGTTTTCATTTCTTGCATAAATACGTTTTCTATCACGTGTATGTGAACTATCAATTAATGTGAAGCAAACAGGTCCGTTTTGATCCAATATCATACAAATATGGTGGCAATTAGTAATGAAATCAGAATTCTGATGAAGAGACAAATTTGCGAATACAACCCCCTGTATAGCTCAAATTACATACTACTTTCAAAATATAAAGAACAAAAATAAAATAAATAAAAAATAAAAGGGGAGAGTGTTAGGTTTGTTATGTTGTAAATTGTGATCATTCAAAAGGTGTTGAAGAAGAAGGCAACACAAAAATGTTGCAGTGTTCCATTGTTTCATACTTAATCTAGGGACCACGATAGAAGTCATGTAAAATACAATTGGGCTTAACAAATTCAAGGGTGAGAATCACGTTGAAAGTTTTGGATTAACAGGGAAACGAAAAATTGTTTATAGTCGCAAAATAAATATGTAATGCACATTCAATGCAAAGCATAAACAAAGGCATATGTATGCACTATACTTGGATTGTGTAACATAAATTTATAATGACATTTTTTTTGTCATACTTTACTCCAAAATATTAGTTTTGCGTTGTTATATTTACGGAAGTTGTCACCTTTTCGTTTTGTAATTTCTCGAACGCGGTCAGAGATGTATTATATATATCTTTTTCCATCTGCATTTGAGCACTTGCCACCTCCAGATTTAAAAATAGTACCATCTAGAATGGATATTTCATAAATAACAATAAACATTACAGGTGACCTTAAAATACCAAAGGTAGTAAAAGGTAATACACAACACAATTTATTTCCTTTCTTTTCACAAGAAAGCACTCACTAATTCATTGTTTCTTTCTGTTTTAGAGGGATCGGAAAAAAAAAAAAATTGAGCACTTCCTGTTGGCGCTTTACGGTCTAATTGGGCTTTAACTTTGTTTTGTAGTCAGAAAATTTCATAAAAGTTGAGGTGAATTTTATTCTAAATGTCGTCATGTCTAACATTTTTAAGGTTTTGGGTACCTCTTCAGCCCCTCTCAATTGAGTTAGAGGGTTGAAAATTTACATGAGTTTTAGGTTGGGTTACATACTTACCTTTTGAAGGTTTCGCCTGATTTATTTGTCGGGTTTTAAATTGAGGATTGACAATTTGCAAATGAAGTAAGTTGGTTTTGAAGTGATGCCTTTTGAAGTCTGAAATTTTCACTCTCTACCATTTCAAAAACAATACATGAAAAAAAATTTATTAGTTCAGAATCTACTCAAAGTTCAGAATTAATGCAAGATTTAATTTTTCCAAACGAAAATACGACCTCGATGTCTAATTCTAATGCTCACTTTTCTTCCCTTCTTTAACAATATTTATTTATTCTGTTTTATTGCCCCTGTAAACACTATGCTCAAAAATATCTGGATATTTTAAAAGCGAGAAAATGGTTTAATTTCTACTGTGTTGGCATTTTTTGAGGAAAACAGTTATGTGCAGACAGTATGGTGGTTACTTGAGTTAGTTGAAACAACTTCGGCTCAACCACTTTAATTAGTAATGGATTCGGGATAAAAATTGTTAACCGTTTTACTTGGAACAGAGGGTCAATAAGTAGGTATGTGTAAATGTGTAAAAAATCATGAAAGAATGGTAAATAATTAAAATAATTATAGCAATCATAGATCGATATAGCATCTGTAGTGTGAGTCAAATTGACCGTTATTAAGGAGAAAACATTCTGTATTTTTTAATAAAAATGTACAATTCTTCTTGCAATGTCAAAGGAATGGAAGATAAGAAATTATCCACGGCTATCAAGTCCGGGTTATGAATTGTTGGTTTGTGGTAGCCGGAGTGGGCACACCCTTGCATTATTCCATTTCCAGTCAAGAAGAGGGGAAGGAAGCTGAGAGGGGAGCTGCTCAACCGGCCGAAAAGTTCACAATTGTCTTTATCTTGTGCCAAGCAGCGTGGAGGTGAGCTGTCGAGAAGTCATTAGGAGCAAGTCTCCCGTCAATAGTACTGTTATTAAAAGAGTTCAGGAAATGCTCTGGACTTAAAAATTTAAATACCTCTTCCTGAATCGAGCCTCCGAAAATGTGATATTGTTGTAAGTCATATTTCTTCTATAGAGCGAGCACTTTGTCTGTTTCATCCATTTTGTCCAGCAAAAACGTCAAATAAGGACAAAATTATTAGTCTTGAAAGGAAGATCATTTTGTCAGTGTATTTTATAAGTTGACAGTATGTTCGCTATATAAGTCCAATATGCAAGGGAATGAATGATATGTAGATAGAAGCGCACAAAGAAATATGGCGAAAGATATGATTAAATTTATTAATCAGGACCAATCTCTTAAAAGGAGGACATGATATAGTTAATTATGAAGGCTTCGGAAACTATATCGCCGAGAACATATCTTCCTACTGACGCACGTCCAAATTCATACCTATCAGATTTGTCTTGACGCAATCCTCCCACCTACGTTTCAGGCTAACCCTCGGATGTTTACCCGTTGTTTCAGTGTTTATTAACATTCGAGGCCACGTAGAAGGCCTAGATTTTCATATCATGAGTACATCCAATGGATTGGTGGAAAGTCACTTTAGCAGCTGAAGTAACTCTGCAAAGACTATAGCAGTGAACAATGGGTAAGAAAGGAAATGGAATATATGCTACAGTGGATAAATTAAAATAAATAAATGGATTTTATCCATGTAACATATCTTCTGTTTTCTTTCTTGCCCATTGACGCCGTTTTTCAATTTTTTTTTTTTAAATATTGCTCGATTTAACTATCTTAAAGTCAGCTCTACCCGTTTTAAGTATTTCAAATGTGATATAGGACCGTCGCTCTCTGGGAGTCTTAGCCAGGCGGGTAAGGATTGCTTTTTTCAGTGTTATGATCTCCTCTTGTGAGATTGTGACATGTCGTGGATCGACCAACCTACTCGGTATAATTGTCTGTTTAAAAAGTCAGATAATCATCATATCGTTTTCTTTCCCATTTCCCATTTCCCATCCACATTTTTTCTTCCACAACCTTCATTGGACCCCTCACCTAACCTTATATTGCCAAAAGGCAATCCAAGGTATCCTTCATACCCAGCTATACATATAGCATACCTCCTATACGTACGTACTAAATACCAATTAAAATCTTTACAGGTGGGTACGAAAAAAAACAAAAAAAAAACTTTCCTACATTTCATTATGTTAATTTAAATTGTTTTCACTTTTTACTTATTTTTAATCATTACTTACATATTTTATTATGTTAATTTCAATCAGCCACCGTTTATATTTCCTTTCGTGCCTTTTATTATGTTTATTTCTTTATTTACATGATCACTGTCTGATTTTAACTTTTTTTTTATCATTCGTTTAGTATAAATCTTATTTCTACAATATTATATTTTATCTTCTATTAGTACTAACTACTATTTACTTAATTTATTGTTATATATTTATATCCAAGTTTGCTTGTTATTATTTTATTTTTATTTTTCTCTGAATTAAGGTTGTTATATCCTTCTGTTTTTCAGCCTTTAAATTCAGGCTGAAACGTCGGCACAAATAAATAAATTTTACTTATTTGTGTGTTTTTACTGACCATACTCCGACTATCTTCTCCTCATGTCAATCTACGGTCGACTATTACATCTTTAAGTAACACCTCTATATATACGGTAAAGTACTTTATAATGATTAATTTCCCATGAATAGAAGTTTTTTATATTATATAATTATAATAATATATTCCCAAAATGTTGTTCCTCATTATTTTGAAAAAAAAAAAAAAAAAGGTGTTTGGAAAACTCGAAAAATAAAATCCGATATCCTAGAAGCCTTTGATAATAAGGGGAAAGTATTAGCAGTATTTCTTGATATAGAAAATGCTTTTGATAGGACCTGGAGAAGATTTATAATTGACAATTTAGCTAGTATCGGGATTAATCTTCATATTCTTGCCTTCATAAATAAGTTGTTTCTTATCAGAAGCTATAGAGTCAGAATTGATAACATTCAACCGAATGAATTGGAACAGGAAAATGGAGTGCTTCAGGTTGTGTTTTGAATGCGATACTTTTCTATATTTGTTTTAACTAAGTGTTGAATGTGGTTGGGTTGCTTGTTAAAAGCATGCTTTACGCGGACGACCTTGTTATTTATACAGAGGGAAAACCTAGTATCCTTACAAGAAGATATTCAAACTCCTCTAAACAATGTCAGTGTATGGCTTTCATTCATTCAATTTCAACAATATAACGATATGATAACAAACACACCATAGATAGACTTTTTAAGTTTCTACATCATTCCAAGCTCTACCATAAAATTTAATCAAATCTTACCTCAGGTCCACACGTTTTTTTTCCCCCAACACACCGATTAATAGTATTAACAAGACCGGTTAGAGTCTTGTTTTTATGGCTGCCAGGTCATTGTGGGATACCAGGAAAGAAAAGGCAGACTAGCTATAAATACAGGCCAAGTCGTAGCATCATCTACATGAAAATCAAAGAAAATTGATGGGAGGACGAATTGTTCATCACGAGAGACAACAATTTAGGAATGGTCCAGCATACGGTTGAACGTCCGGCCGGAAACATGAATCTGCTACAGATATGTATTAACCCGTCTTCGGATAGGCCTTACTTGACTCACCCACTGTCATCTCATGAAGGAGGGAGGATGCACCGATGTGTCGCTGCTGCAGAAGCGATCTCGCTGTTGGGCACATTCTTACTGGGTTGCTATAGAGTCACACCGATTCTCTTCATGTGTACAGGAAATGATCAGAGAAGACCCCACAACAGTAATAAATTTGTGAAGTGTAAGTTGTAATTGTTAATATGTAATGGTAATTGTGATTGTAAATTTCTCACTTTGTAATTTCAACTGTATGGACATGCCAATTGTAATCTAATTTGTAAATCAAGTGTAAATGGCCTAAGTGGTCGAAACACTTAAATAAATTTTTAAAAAATTCAACAAGTAACAAACAGTTGCTATCCTTTTTAGCAAAAGACAGTCAAATGTAATGGCATCACTGAGCACTAACAATCTACCGGTTACTTTCACTCACACTGTCAAGTACCTCGGATTGATAATTATGAGAGGTAGTTGACCGTACTAGGAGATGATGGTTGGGAGTGCGGTCAAAATGAAATACAAATAAGTTGGTGTAGCTTATTTGTGTTTCATTTTGACCGTACTCCCAACCATCATCTCCTAGAACCTCGGATTGATTTTCGATAGAACGCTCAGTTCGATCCCACATATCAAGTAATTAAAAACAAGTTGCTTCCATTCCCTTATTCTTTTGAAAATGATCGGTAACACCAGCTGGGGTGCGGACCAAATAGGTATGCTGATCCTATACAGAACGCTGGCGAGAGAAAATGTGAATTACGGTTGTAATACCTACAACTCATCATCGGGTTGCACCAGAAAATGCTAGACTCTGAACAAAATAGACTCAGAATAGCTACGGGTGTTTTCCGTTCTAGCCCTATCAATAGTCCATATGTCGATGCTGGCGAGCCTCCGCTTGACCTACAAAGACAACTTGATTTCACTTACTTTGTCAAAATCATCTCAGCTATAAACCACCCTATGAATGAGTTGTAATAGAGAGCAACATATCGACTTAACAAAGAGAACACGGCTTACAGTCAGGGTTTCTATTTTACTACCCAGTTTAAACATAGAAATAACTACTTTGCAAGAGACTGTAATTTCACCATTTTATCCCTAGGGACTTCCGTCGCCTAAACTTTGTCTTTCCCTTTCAAGGCTACTTAAAAATAAGGCTCCGCCATATCGATATAAATATGAGTTTCTTGGGCTGCAAGACGCCGACTTCATTTATACTGACGGTTCCAAGAATTCCATAGGTGTTGGGCCGATATGTAGTAGCTATACTGCTGAAATGGTTACAATCAACAAAAGCTTAAATGTTTTTCATCCCACAAAACAAAAACTGGTCTTCTGTACAGACTCTTTGTCGATTTCTGAAGGAATTCCATATCACGGAGTGCCTGTCGGTGATTTCTTTGCGCTAAGCAGATGATTAAATTGGAATGGAGATAAATATGGGTAAATGCTTCTGTTGACAAATTAAGAGAAATCAGAAGTACGTCTTCCCTTAGATATCATCAACTAGAAATGTACGCAGAGAGGAGGTGATTTTGAGGCGCCTTCGAATAAATCATAAGCGCCTGACCCAGGGTTACCTTATGGCCCGCGATTGCCTTCCTGTATACCAAACTTGCAAAACGCGACTTACTGTTAAATACATTTTGACTGAAGGCCGAGCATATGACTCCCTCAAATCATTATATCATATAATAGCGGATCTCCGTTCCATCTTGCAGAATTACAAACAAACCGTGGATAAACTTTTTGAGTTTCCCCATCATTCCAAGCTCTACCATAAAATTTAATAAAATTTTACTAGGTTCCATGTTGCAATAGTTTCACATTTTAATATAATCGGAGCCACGAAGTCTTAAATTACAAGAATATTCGTTGCTTAATAACACACTTGATTGGTGCCTTAAAACAATTATATAATAAAAAAAAAGGTGAAACATTGAGTTATTTTCAAACAGAAAATTACCCTTATCTGTTGATAAAATGCAGCATACTTAAAAAAACGTAATTTTGATAAGAGTAAACAGAAACAAAAACATGAGTGGAAACTTTTGATAGGTTAACTGTTTTATTTCTGGATATGAGAAACTTGATAAAAAAAATTGTTATCGATAAATTCATTCTTGTAAATGGGTTTTTAGGTATATACCTAAATGCACTGTACTACACTAGCACTGGCTCCATCATTAGATAAAAACAAGTATACTTCAAAATCTAGATTACTTAATCTGTGGTTAAGGGGTAAAAAAAATGAGTGTACTTATCTTTTCATGAAAAGAAATCCTTACTACTTCTAATCTCCTTTACTTCATCTTCTGGTAATCGGTAATCATTATTCTGAATGCTTTGAGGTTCGGTCGGGTTTATAACAAGGTGATTCTCTAAATACCTTGTTTTAAACAGAACCTGTCTGATTATATTTAGAACTAGAATACATTATTAGAAATGCAATGTATAATGAGAAAGGTTTAGCTTTAGATGTTAAAATACCCGTGCTTGGGTATGCTGATAAATTAAGAATGAGTCATATTTTGAGTTAAGTTCGATATCTTAGGAGCAATTTTACATTGATATGTCTATTACGGGTCAATATCAAGCTAGTATAATACAGTAAAAGAAGCAATTTCACTGATATTTGCCAAAATAAATTCACATATTGTTGATTTATTGCACATAAGGATTATTTTCCCAAGAGTAGTTGTTCTTTATGATATTTGCCGAAATAAAATCATTTTTCTCTTTTTTTTTTGGAGGGGGGGGGAATATTGGTTTTGAATAACTGCATCTCAGGAAATATTGAATATAATAAACTCTATTAAGACTCAAATGCAATATTAAGTATTTTATAATGATATTTCAGCTACTTGCAATTCTTTTTGAATTATTGGCAATAAACCTAAAAGTATTCGGTGACCGTTTCGAAAATGCTCCAGAGAATGGGAAACTTTTCAAACATTTTTAAATAAGAATCGATTGATATAAATTAATTCACATTTACTTCTAAGTACAGCCACATTTTAAGCTATGTTCACTAGACTACATCTTCAATTACTGGTATGAAGTCACATTAAATATTTGCATTTGTAAACGACGCTGATCTACAGTTTCACTCCTGTTACGTTGTTAATCTCTTGAAATTTTTGATGGAGTTAAAAACTAAAAATATATTGTTAACTCCTCAGTATTATATTATTACCGTGTGAAAGCTATTATAACCAAGGCAATGAAAAATAGTGCGGAATAGTGTTTGATTCTCATAAATATTACTTTTTCATGCAATAGTTGTCACCAACCACATGGTTATGGAGAAGAACGGTTTCTCTCTTAATCGCTGCTAGTTCAGAATATAAGCCTAGTTCATTATTATTCCGCTCATGCCTTTGATGGGAACATCGTGGAAGCTCTAAAGCATTTTTATCAACCTAATAGAGAGAGAACCTATAAAGTTGACTAATTTATTTGTTTGGTAATTAACATCTTAATGTACTTTAACTAGGATAGGAATGACGGGCCATCTTACAGATTACCAATCTATTCCAGCCAGTGTGAGAAGGTGGAGATTTATTTAGTGGGTTGGCCAAGAAATAAATCAACCACCCCGGTCTGATTTAAACCGACGCATAGTGAGGTCTTCAATAGACAAAACGGAATGTTGCCGATTTTTAACGATATAATCTCTGTTAGAGATGCATGTTATTCAATTATTAAGTGTTTTTAGACTAATAGAAAGCTTCATTTCATATCTATATGACATCAATGTTAAACATAGAATGAATAAGTTATTCTTTTTTGGACTGTTGAACACTGAAATTTCTCACAGAATATTTGTTATCTAAAACTATTATTCCCAACTGTTAGCCTCGGGAGGACTTATTTATACTTATGTGAGGACTTATTCTTTACCTTTCCTGATGTTTGAGGGCTAGTTGAAAAGTAGTACCAAGTAAATGCAGTATACAATGCACCGCATCAGATTTATTGCGATATTTTATATTATATTATTAATTTTATTGCGATATTTATACAATAATTCATATTTACATTTACTAAATTGTAAAAATAAAATGGTCGGTGTTAATTGAACAGTTTTATTGGATAAAAAATATTGCCTTGATATGTACTACATTAAATTATTAATTTAGATTATTATTTTAAACAGTAGGATTGTTATTCTGAATATTAATTCAAAAATTATTACATTTAGAACAGTGATATTTTTTTAATTTAAAATATTTTTTTCATTATGGTGAGATTATAAAAACGATTATTTTTTTAATGGACTATATTTATCATTATTGTTTATTTAAAATTATCTAACCTGCTTATAATAGTCTTTAAAGTTAGCTTAATAATAAATAATTTACCAGACACATACAAACCAAAATATCCATTTGACTTTGACAGAAATGTATTTGAATTTGCAGAATGGTTAGAATTAAAAAAAAAAAGTTGGTATATAAAAAAAGTAATGAAATAGAGTCTTTACAAACGAGAGTGAAATTTATCAAAGAAAAGACTTTTTTCTAATTTACCAATGCGTTATGCATTATCGGGCCAACCCAAAGGTGGCGAGTTCGAGTCCCCGGCCCTATCCGGGATTTTTTCATAAAAATCATTGGTGGCACTCACAAAATAGGCGTGCGAGTAACGAACCCACTCTATGAAAACTACGTCATGAAATGCGCGATGTATTTCTTAAGTACATCACGCGAGGCTTAGGAACTCCGCGGTCTGTCGCGCCAATAATATTAATAATAAAAATAATAATTATGCATTATATTACCAATATACTTAAGAATTATTTTACTATAAGATTAGTTTATCCCAAACATTTAATAAAGAATAAATGCATATTTTGTGTTATGCCTCACAATTCTTCCATATTTTTAGACTTTTAGGGTTGCTTGCTGAATGAAGACCGCTGCCCAATACCAAATTTTTGATGGTTGTTGTTTCTATGACTCTTAACTAAAATGAAGACAAACATTCCAGTAACATGTAGCTGTCAATATTTTTAATGGTAAGTTTTCGTCTTATGAGTGTGTGTGAGCAAATATCCAATATTGTTTTAACCGTTTAATCGACATTCAATATAATTATAATTTATTGCCTATGAGTATTTTGTTGTATGAAATTTTTCCTTTCAAATTAAACGGAAAAGTTATTCAGTATTGAGAATTTTATTATTTTATTAGAAGTTGTTCAGATAAAAATTGGTCATCATATATTTTTTTTAAATAAATCAACTAAAAACAATTTTTTTTTTTAAAGTAGTACATATTTAAATTAATAAGTTCAATAAATATACAACATATTAATTATAACTTATTCACTAATCATTAAAAAAAAAATACATTGTAGGAAGATAGTCCGAGTGGCGGTCAATAAAGGTAAAATAGTAAAACAAAATGTTTAATTTTTTTTCACTATTATTGACCACCCACCACTTAGACTACCTTTCTACAATCTACTTCATAAAGAAAAAATTATAAATATTATCTCTAAAATAAATATTAATGAAATTATTATTTTGTTTCATATTTATTTATCTTTCCACTTAAATTTCTGAAGCCTAACTTATAATTAAATCCGTTTTAGAAATTATATAGGCGCCATAAATAAGTTATCAGTAATCCAGAAAAAAAGTCTCATCAGGTAAATTTGAATGCTTGAAATTCTAAAAACACAATCTATTCCATGAAACAATCCTTTAATTCGAATACAAATTCTTTTTGAATGTTTGGGCTTAAAACCTTTCTAAAATAAACGATTCAATTGTTATTTTGATTAATTTTGTTTATTACCTTGTTTTTTGTTTTTTTTATTACCTTGTTTTTTGTTTTTTTTATTACCTTGTTTTTTTGTTTTTTTTAATTAATTTTGTTTATTACCTTGTTTTTTTTTTTTTTTTACTTTTACTTACGAAACTAATTTTTAAAAGGGAAGGATTGGGGTAAAAGAAAAAATAGAGAGGGAAATGTAATAAGAACATATGGTTTTATTCATTAGAATGAATAACATTACATATCTATTTAGATATAGGTAGGTATTTTAATGAAACGTTTGAAAACAAAATACAGTTTTTAAATAGTCGTCAGACTTTTAGAATATAATCTTAACCTTTCTAAAAATGGAATAGAAAGATATGCACAGTACCTGGAAAAATAAAAACAATATTATATTTATTTATTGATATTTATCTAGTAAACTTAATCTACATGCTCTTAAAGTGACTAGTATATTGACATGAAATGTTATAAGTATGAGTACAGTAGATATAATAAGTAGGCCTACTCTATAATAAAATGCTATTAGTATTCAAATCAATTACATAGCTGGTTTGTATTTCTTTCCAGAGTGACACCAAATATAATACTGTACAATAATACCATTCCCTAAGTTTCAGACTCAACACCGTCCTCTTTTTACAATTTCCAGACTTACATGGTTACCATATCTGTTTAAAGTAAGATCACAAGTATGAGAGCATCATAAAATTTCTTATATTACGTATTTACAAAATAGAAAAAGAGATATACATCAGAAAAAGTGAAACAAACTTATGCCTATATTCATTGCATATGAATACACTTCGATAATACAAATTTATTTACAAACCTATAAATAATATGATACAATTTCAAATTTACAAAGGAATGCAATTTTCATCAGATATAAATTCTAAAAATTGAAGGTAATATATCTATAGGTATTTCCTTTAGAATCGGTACAAACACGAAAATATAAAAGTTAAAAGAATTTTAAGTTATTCAGATTTTAATAAAAATATAAATTAGTTATAAATTACAAGTCCCTATGTACTAATTTATGTACATTAATTTACAATTAGAGGGTCTTCAAGACCACATACCGGTGATATATATCCAATTAGTAATTATATTTCACTATAAGGAAACAAATTCCCCTCTTATTTCGTACAACTGACTTATTATGATTCTTCCTTTTATCTCGTCTGCACGCTTGCCACGGACAGTGACAGTTATGAACTGATGACGTCACAATGTTCTATGAAAAAATTATATATTTGAGATTAGAATTCTAAAAATAGATATTTGACATTTTCAGTTCTGTACAACTGCCACCCGAAGAACAGCGGGACGAGGAGAGCTGTATAAAGATTCCAATAAAAGGCAAATTATCCTATCAACTTCAATCATTTCAATTTGCATTCATATTCCTCTCACAGAATTATTAATTTTACAGTGATTTCAGCTTACCTCAAAAACACTACTAAGAAATTTGTCTGATGTATCATTGTGAGAGAAAGAATAATGGATTTGTAATCCGTTATCGAAAATATAAAACTACATTTCATATATAGAATTTAATAATATGAAATGTACAATGCTTATAGAAGTGCAAGTAATGCTATAACAAGATAAGTGAAAATTTTAATGTGTAAAATCGACAAGACTAAACCATACATGACTGGAGATTTCTCAACCGTTCAAAAGACAACACATACCTTCAAAGGAAGCGTATGAAATTACTTATACACATGCCTTTAGAGCATCAGTCATTCAATGTCTCTCAGCGAAAAATATTAAATAAAACCGCCCTTAGTGAATTATATACAAGAGTTAGGGGGTGACAGGGCGGGGGCGGGGGTGGTGCTGCTGGCGGACCGGGCGGAAGGTGCTGCAAGAGGCCATGTAGAGCTGGTCCCCAGAGATGTAGGAGAAGCCGCTGACCGGGGCCGTGGCGGGGCTGTGGAGGGGCCGCCTCGCTCCCTTGCCGATGTAATAGACCGGCGGCGAGGCGAGCAGCTCTAGCTACAGCTCCGTCACCGGGATTCCGCTCCGAAGGGTCTGCTGGTAGTAGCTGTTCACGTCATCTTCCGAGAGGGTCTTCCTATACTCGTGCTCCTTGCTGGCCATCGCGCGCTGCTTGTTGAACTTGTAGTCTTTGAAGACGTCTCTAACGCGCCGTCGGTAGCGATATATTAGTATTCCAAGGAGAGAACTGAAGGCTACGACGGCACCGCACAGGCCACCAACTAGGGCGTGCTGCCAGGGCCCCTGCATCGAACAGCCCAATTCGTCAGAGCTGAGCAGCTTTAGAGGCTTGTCCTTCAGAGGGGGAGGTGAGGCACACAGTACCTGGCTCACATTCCTTCTCACTAACAGTTCCTTCAGCCAAGCTAACTTACAGCTACAGTGAATAGGGTTCTCGGAAACGTCTAAGATTCGGAGTTCCGGCCAGGAAACGAGAGTTTCCGAAAACGTAGTAAAGCCATTTTCACGTAGAATCAGATGTTTTAGGTTAGGTAGTCCTCCAAGCGCTCCATCTTCGAGATGTGTCAGTTTCTTGTTAATGCTCAGTGTTAGAGTTTCGAGGTTCATGTTCTCTCTTAGAAAACCTTTCTCTATTTTTTCTAGTTTCGGGGCACCGGTTATGTCTAAGGTTTTTAAATTCATTAAACCATTAAAGGCGTCAAGTCCTATTGTGGTAAACATATTCTGGCCTAAAGCCAGATCTTCAAGCCGTTCTAGAATACTTAGAGCTTTGGTGGGAACGCTAGTCAATCTACTGCCGGTCAATGAGAGAGCTCGTAGAGTAGTCAATCCTCGAAAAGCATTATCACTAATGTTCTCCAAACCAGCTCCACTGAGATTGAGAATCGTGAGTCTGTTAAGGCCTTTGAAAGAATCATCCGGTAGTTGATTGAAGACGTTCAATCCAACGTGGAGTTCTGCAAGGCTTCCTAAGGTCGGAAAACAGGTTGTTGGCACCACTTTCAATTGATTATCGTCAAGCAATAGTACTCGAAGAGATGTCAAACCTAGAAAGGCTGTTGAGTCTATTCGGTTAATACGGTTCTCGCCGAGATCCAGTTCTTCCAGTTGTGGCAGGGAGTAGAATAGTTTATCAGGTAAATCTTCCAGGAAGTTTCCTCTGAGATTGAGAACTGTCAGTTTTTTAAGGCCTTCGAAGGTCCTATTAGTTATTGCAGATATTTTGTTGTATTTTAGGTGTAGCTCGATCAATTTCTTTTGTGAGTCGAAACTGCGAGAAGGGATGCTAACCAAGTGATTGTGGGATAAGTCTACATACTGAAGTTCACCGTAAAACTGGAAGGCGGCGTCAACAGTCTTCACTTTATTGTATTTAAGGACAAGCCTCTGGATAGAAGGGTTGAGGGTGATTGGGACGACATCTAAGCTGGCTTCTACACAGGAAACTACCAAAGTGTCATCGTCGCACATGCAGCTGGTAGGGCAAAAGGCGGCAGCATAAGACGCAAGTCCAAACCAAAGTCCAATCTCGATCCACATCATCTGAAACAGTCAATAAAGAATCCATTAGATATCACAGCTATTAAAAATAAATATTATTATAGGAATGATTGATAAACAATACATGTTTATTCTAGTAATGATTTACAATAAGATGCTACAGAATTAGCCAACAATAGTAACCAAGAGTTCTTACGAACATACTTTAAAGTTGTAAACAATATAAGAATAAAGATAAGTGTTTTGTAAACAATAAAATCTTCACAGATCATTACAAGCTAAATTAGACCAGGCAGATATTACGCATGAGCATGCAGGAGTTGGAATATTTTGTCAAAAATAAGCACAACGGACTTTGGTAACACATTTAAATTCATCATAGTTATGTATACAGTTGGTCATACGTTAATAGCATAATAGCAAATCGGTCATAAGTTAGGATTCTGCATATTTTCTTAAATTTCCACAATCCTCAGACAAAGCTTTAGAGAAAGGGTTCTTTAAAGAATGCATTCATCAATATTTTATCATATTTCTTGAGATTTAGAAATTGAGTATCTACAGCAAGAAGGTCTGATGAGAGATCGGATTCCCGAAATTTTGAAAGTAGTACTTCTCGTTTCAACGACAATTTTAACAAAAATTGGTTCTGCAATCCAAACTATTGATTTATCATTTTTACATACTTCTTACGAATATTCTACATGTTTGATTTATAGACCTTGATTATGTTCAGAGAAAATATACCATCTGAGATTCAGAAATAATCTATCCTACTCTTTTTATATTGAGTCTCATAAGCTCCCAAGATTTGAAAATTATGGACTATTCAATTCTATTGCCAAAATTACAAGGAAAATAATACCAAATACGACCGGGTAGCAAAACTAGGTTTTGATAGGTTTAGAAAATTACGTGAATTTTTGAAATTGTATAAGTAAAATTATTAGGCAAGAGTCGATTTGACTCTGGCACCATCTGATTCTTTGACACATTTTTCGTAGAAAACGATGCCAGTTTGCAGCATTTTTGATTTATCTAGTTTTTTTGATACATTGTTGAATTTCGAACAACTCAACCACGACCCCGGTCGGTAACCGTAAGTTTTAGGTTATTTGGATCAAGTAGGCAATTTCAGAAGAGCAGCCACGTCGGAATATTTATGCATACCCATGCGTCTAAATGGCCTTTAGAAATAATTACATCTAATTTCAAACAATTATCTGGCCAAGGTCATATAGCAATAACAAACAAATAAAAATTACTATTCCGAGAAGTAGAATCATCATTAACCTTGAATTTAATAGTCAGTTGGAAGTGAACTTAAATACGTGCTTGGTCAGAACGAAATGAAACATCATTGATTGTACACCTGTTGAGACAGCGACTCGTTCTTCCTAATAAATAATTCATTTCAGTGAATTCGCTAGGCGGGAAATACAGTTTGTGTAAACAATGTGCGGCGACGTGTGCATTTACATTCAACATGGTTGTTTATTAACTTACCAATGTTATTAATTACAGGCTGGACGAGACACACATTTATAACATTATAAAGACAAGGCGATTGCAAAACAAGGATAAACAAGTTAAACTATATATATATCAGTTTTGAATAATAGCTAAAACATAAAAATATAAATAAAAACCAAAACAAGTTATGAAAATACATAAATAAAAGATTGGGGACTAAGAGAATTCAAATCAGTAGGCGTTGAAAATTCAGTAACCAAAGCTTATGTAATAAGAAATATTTTAATTACCATAGTAAAATATA